>NC_056743.1:1421316439-1421393939 GCF_019279795.1 Protopterus annectens
TAGTGCTTGTATACAGATTTGTTTTTAGCCATGTAGAGAAATTTGCTTTCGAAGGAAGTGGGAGAAGTATGTGTAAGACAGGAGGTAGAGACAGTAGCAGGTTGATAGAAATTCATATAAAATGGACAAGAGACTGCAAAAGGAGGTGGTGACAAATACAAGGAAGCAGAAAACAGTGGAGAAGGGAATATTAGACATACACAGAGCTAGCAAGCTGAAGTACTTTAAGTTAAAAATGTGAAAAGTACACAGGGTAGGTTGATTAAAGAAAAGTAACAAGTTGTATTGACTCAAAACAGTTATGATGACAGAGTTTGTTCACTGTACCTACATTATGATGCAAATGTTATGAAAAAACACTCTTACAACACTGACTGAATTTGAACCTGTCCAGTATCCTTTTCAATAACATTCTACCAAGCACTTCATTAACAAGCTGAGCCACAGACACAGTTACGCTGAAGGTATCAGTGAAGCACAAAACAGGTCATTGTTACACATTTACAGTGAAAGCAGAAAAGTTTAAAAACATACACAACCCTGAGTAGATGTTAGCCCTCCACTTTGCTCACAGACACTCTGCAAATCACTTCATTAACAAGCTGAGCCATAGAAGTAGTCACAGTGAAGGATGCTTCATGCTCACCAAATGATTTATACAAATCAGTGTATACCAAGATTATAGATTCACCTTTCCGAAGGAGGGATGGGCCTCCTTGAAAATGATTACATGTATAGATCTGCAATCATGGGACTCTGCACATATCTACTGACCTCACAAGATCCAAATGTAGTGAAACTTTTGAAACATGAGGAGAATAAATCTAAGATGACATCTCTGCTTAATTTAGCAGAAGCATATCGACATCAAGCAGGAATGCAAATCAAACCAGAAGTGGATAAAAACCAGGCAGCAACTGAATGTGCCAAAAAACAAAAGAAAGAATATAAGGTGAAGGACCAGATGAGAAGGCAAGAAATGTGGAAAAAAAACACATATCTATGTATATATATATATATATATATATATATATATATAGTTGCAAGTATAGAAAAATTCTGGAAGAGCCTCATGTTGATCAAGAATGAATGCAGGAATGGTTAAGGAGAGGCAAATTCAAAGCAAGAAATGAAAGGTTAATATTGGCAGCCCAAGACAGTGGACTACGTACACGCTGGTTTACAAAGTCCATTGAATATGTAGGAGAAACAGACAAATGTAAGTTTTGTAAAACCAAATTCAAAACAGTCACACACCTTGTTGCTGGTTGTGACGCACTAGTGGTAGAGGGATTGTATACTAAAAGGCATAATAATGTGGTGAGACTGTTACACTGAAGAATGTGTAAACATTATGGTATCAAAGTGGCTGAAAAATACTGGAAACATGAGCCACAAAGAATCATCGAAAATGATGTTTATATCACATGGGATCATCCATTACCAACGGTTCAAAAGATAGATGCTAGAAAACCAGATATAGTAGTCCATGAAAAGAAGACAAAAGTAGCTTTGATTATTGAAATCACCACACCCAGTGACTACAGTGTCTTACATACAGAGAGACACAAAGTCATAAAATACCTGGATCTGCAGGCAGAAATAAGAGCCATGTGGAAGAAAGATACCCAGACAGTTCCAATAGTAGTAGGAGCAATGGGTCTTATAAAAAAGAATATACAATCGTATTTAGATATGTTACCAATTCATGTAACCTCATACGAATTGTGGAAGGAGTCATTACTGGGCACATTGCGGGTGCTGCGAAGAACACTTTTGGCTGACATCAAAGAGTGAAACGATAACTAATTTCACGAACTTTAATCTTACTTTGACTTAGGAATGGGATCCATTCCCGTCATGGTATTAGAAACCCAAAAGACTCTGAGAAATTAAAAAAAAAAGGTATCAGTGAAGCACATAGGATGTGATTGATACACATTTACAGAGTGGGAGCAGAAAAGTCACAAAAGAAATATGGCACTGAAGGGAATTTGAACCAGTATCCCTTTCACTGACATTCTACCATGCACATTACTTATAAGCTGTAGCCTCAGAAAACTAAAAAAAAAACACAACCCTGTGACAATGTGAACCCTCCACCCTGTTGCCTGACACTCTACAAATGACTTATTTTACAAGCTGAGCCATTGAAGCAGTCAGTCTAAGGGCATAACTTTACCTTATTTTGTATTTGCACATTGACTTTCAACAATGTTCAGCTCATTTTTGTGACCAGTGATAGTCAAGGCCTATATACTTAGCAGATGGCAGTGATTGGATGTAATTATGGCTAAACAACAAGCAGTGCCATTCCTTGTTGACTGCACATGACAGCTGTGATGGTCTTTGTAAGCCATCGCTAATAGAAGGATCATAAAAATATTAGAGATTTAGAAGCACTGTATGGGCATGTGTGTAGTGTGTTTATCAACTTTTTGACCAGAAAAAAAGGTTGGAAATAGGAGTATAGGAAATTAATGAAAAGGAGAAGCAAGCAGAGGGTAGAACATCAGGTGAGTAAATAAGGAATGAGCAGGATGGAGGTGGGGTAGGAGAAACTTTTTCTAGGGGGCAGGGTCTCATGTTATATTCTTGAACAGAAGGGAAGGTTGGAGAAGGAAGTATGGGAAGTAAGAGGGAGGTAAGAGGGTTGGGTATGTAGCAGGAGAAGACAGACATGACTGACAAGGTGTGTAGTAGCACTCTGAGGGATGGGGAATAAAAAGGTGAAGGAGACATCAGACCAATCTAGGAAATACAAAGGTGAAGGGAGGATTAAATGACTCACAGGGGTGGGCATGGACACAAGAGGAGGGGGAGCACAAGGTTGAGGGAATAAGAATGGCTGTTTGCAGCTACAGTTACTGCCATCTGAGACCCAGAGGGAGATTATCCATTACCTTGGGTCCTTTCACCACTGGGCTCTGACTCAGATGATGGACCAGTGATAGGTAGGGCACTACCGAATGAGTCATCAGAGCAGGTTCTCCGTTTGGCCAATTAGGGCATCCATCCTCTGTGTATGGTATCCCCCACAATCTCTGCCAGGAGCCAATGGGTGACAGAGGTGTCACTTCCACTCAGACTGCTACAGAAGCAGGTAGGGTAGGAGGTGTGGAGGCACCTGAGACAGACTGGGACCCAGATGTGCTTAGTGCTTTGGTGGCAATGGTGGCACTGTTGTTGCCACATATGTGGAGATGACAGGTCTTGCCAGTGAGATGGGTGCAGGTCATTGTACTGCTGCATATAATAGTAAAAGAAATGGAGAGAAACAAAATAATAATGAAATAAATGTATGTAAGATAGAGGGGGAGGGGATGGAAAAATACAAACACAATCAAAAACTGAAGTTATTACTATGTTGGCATTGATCAGTTAAACATAATATAGTTGCTAAGCCCCAAAAATACTCATGAATTTAACACGCCTCTTAGTTTCTATAAATACATGTTGAACCTGAACCAACAGCCATCATTCTATGAGGATTAATGTGCTGAGATATTCAGACAGGGCAAGAGGTGCCTGTAGTTTAGAGATGTACTACTGAGGTCCGAGACTAATGTACGTATGCAAAGGAAACATGCTGCTTAGACAAAGATATTTCACTCACCAATGACAGGCAAAGGAAACAGTCTCTATTTTATATTGAAATATGTCCACTCAACTAATAATGATGATCTTACAAATTTGACCGATATAATGTTGCAGTTATACTAATGAGACCGAAAAACAAATTAAAATATTTTTCAGGATAACACAGCTGTGGGGCAGAGGAGGATTGAACCCACAGGCAGTCTCTCAATATAAGATTAGAAGCTTAACATTCTGACCTGCTTGTCTATCTAAACAACAGAGTACATGTACAAACACGCTACTTGCACTGAAGAGTCACACTACTACCTTTGAGCCATGGCAGTAATGACAGAAGTGATACCGGTATACTTTTGAATGAATCCATACTACTGTTAGTATCAAAATCAAGACATTATAACATATAATCAAGACATTATAACATACTCACCCCAGCTCTCTCTGAGACACTTCAATCTATTCCTTTGCAGCTGCCTATTCATTTTAATCTCTTCTGGCTATAGATATAACAAGAACATTGTGTTATATTTGTGGATGGCGTGAAGTGCCAGTTTAAAGGTTAACCTAATATAACAGCTTACTAACAGTAAATAGGTGGTGGCAACTGACTGACTTCATCCTTCCTTTGACATAGAGGGTTAAGATTCTGGCTATTCATAGCACTATAATGGTGACAGCACGGTTCCACCTTGCATAGGATACTAGCTGCATGGGTGACAGCCTGACCCAAACTATTTTAGGCATTATACTGAGGCCCTTCCTAGCCATCTTACAGGAGCCTGCACTTGTAATCTGATGGAGAAGATGGAGAAATATTTATGTCTCCTTCACACACCACCTCTGTGCTTTAAAAAGAGTACTACTGTCTCATTCTCCAGCCATGATGTCTCACCTTGAAGAATCTCAGGAAAAGTGGCAAATTAATTGTTCCCAATTCTGTTCTTGTGCATCCTATTGCCATGCAATGATGGGCATTGACTGACACCTCATTAGTGAGACAGACGGCAACTTCAGGAGGCTATAGATATTTTATTATTATGGTTCACAGTGTTTGTTTAAGGTGTGAAACATGGCCATCCTCAATAGAGGTGTATGCTATTGAGAAAACGTGTATTACAATGACTCCATGACAAATGGCTGAATATGGACTGACACTTCACCCCCCCTTCCAAAAGTACAGGCGGACTGCGCATAGACACTGTTGTCTGCAGGGGGCCAGATATGTGCATGACATTGAGTAGAATTGTGTACAATGCTTACCAGGTGCGTTAATCTCTCAAAATGAATGATTCAGAAACAATAATAAACCAAGACCTAATTATCTTAATCATCTCACCCAGGCAAGTGAATCTATACTATATAAGAGAGGCAAAAAGCACAGAGCACCCTTCCACTACAGATGAAAACACTACAGCAAGTTTGATTCCTGCTAAGGGTGACTTTTGCAAAGAATTTCTTCAGTCTCATATATCTGCTTGCATAAGGTATGTACTATTACTTGCAAACCTATTCATTTGTATTAGGAATGCTTTTCCCTACTCCTAAACCTGCAGCCTTTAAGTGATGTTAGTTTGTCAGTACTTTTAAATATGTTGGCCAAAGGGTATTGAGGGGAGATTGCAAGGGTACAGCAATTAGTAACCTGCAGGATTGTTAAGCTGGATGGGAGACACACCCCTGAACTCATATTCAGAGTACTGTGTAATACTATTTTAGTTTTGTGCCTTGCATACATGTCATTAGCCACAATATTTGTAACAGTGCTGGTGCAATGGTCATGTATCCATGGTTAATTGAACTTCTGTGATTGTGGTCTAGGAGGATTGTAGTGATACGTTTTGTAAGGCCCATGCAAGTACAAGGCTGTTACTTCCACTGCTTTTCATACCAGTACAGCAATGTCTAAAAAATGGACAGTCAAGGAAAAAAAATACTGCATCTGCTGGGTAATTGACATCCACCCATAAGCTCAAATTTTCTGAAGCTGAGAATGAGGTGCTACTTGAGACCATCATTCTTCATAGTCGATGGCTCCTTGATAACCATGTTACAGACAAGCCCAACCATAACTATGCCTGGGCTGGATGTCACCAATGTGAATGTGGTAGGTGGGCAGGAGCATGCTTAAGAACTGGTTCAGCATAGGGCCACATATATGATCCATGGTGCTACCCACAGAGCAGAAGCCTTGGCAGGGATATGTAGAGCAACAGGTGCTCGGCCATTGAGTACACCACCTCATAAGGAGACAGGGAAGTTCCTGTTCTCTCTTAAAGGCAGCATTGCAGTTCAGTGCTGTGCTGGATGGTGGGGCACAGCAGGACAGGCCCCAGAGATTATTTATCATGGATGCCCCAGGTATGTAGTCCTACTTCAGTGTATCAATACCTGCAATTCCTCTTTACCTCTTAATCACTATAAAACATGGTATACAGATACATTAGGAATTCAATGGCCACAACAGTCTGCAGAAGGTATGGGCATGGGTATTAGTTTTTGTCATATTTATACTTGCAAAATTCTCAGTTGTATGTGCAGTTGTGTTTCCGGCTCATATTTACACTGAATATTTTGTTCTTTGGTGTATTCACAGGTGATTCCTTATCCAACACCAGCACTTTGGAACTACCCTCATCTGATGCTGGAGGATATGTAGCCTTGGATAATGATGGCAGGGATGAACTGGTATAGTCAGGGGGCAGAGTGTGTGTTTGATACAGGAAGTGTGACCTCTGCATCCCGGACACAGACTATGGACACAGTTTCTATGCCTGTGGATACCCAGGCTATCTAAATATCAGAAAGAAAACAGGTTGATCAGGACACTATTGATCTCAGAAGTGTGCTGGCCTCCAGTAGACAAATTTCTATCACTCATGGGCAAAGAGGTCCACACAAGGGGACTGGCAATGGTGTTTACTGGGGACATGGTTGCTGTCCTCATCCTAAAGTTAATGTGCCAATTACCAGAACCAAATGTAAGTGCAGGGCAGTTGTGGAGACACAGGCTAGTTGCCACCATAGCCATGGCAGAGATAGTGAGGGTGATTCAGGGTGTGCATGTTGACATACGGGAGTCAATTCCTGTATGTATGATTCCTTGGATAGACTGAATCACAAATTAGAATTTCAATGTCTTCTCTGGCTTGCTTGCCAGGAGAAAGGGCCATTCTTAGAGCCAATCATCTGCTACATCCACAGATGTTAACCAATGTAACCAAGGGAATGCAAGATCCAGCTCTCACAGTACTAACAATTCCACAGCAATATCTACTGTACTGGTGTCTACTCCCAGGAGAGGCCACCCCATGTTTGTGGCTGCTGTCATGTTGGCATATCTCCTAGCAAATATTACTCGAGGTCACTCAGCACACAGAATCTAGCCAGGGTCATGGTACAGCCAGTGGAATTCCTGGCAGAGTAAGGTCTTGTGAGTGGGGGCATACATAACATGCTCACCTCATTGCCATGCATGTCCTAGACCTGTCCATTAGGCTGAGCCACATTACTGCATCAACTGCTGAGGCTGTATCTATGCAGACCCACATTCACACCACCACAGCTCCCAGCACATCACATACATCCACTGACTTCAGACCTTCTTATAGGTTCATAGGTTCATAGGCATGTACTAGGCTAACGGTCCTGGAGCCTTTACAAGCCTAGCCCATAGAACTGCCCTGGCATTGTGCCGTCTGACTTTAGTTCCCAGTGCCTCTATCAAGTAGAGCCACTGGAGTGATCCCCGGGGTGAACTTTCTATTACCCATCCACTCATCAAGATTTCTATTGAAGAGGGACAGCGAGGTGCTCTGCTTGACATGTATGGGAAGTCTATTCCAGAGCATGGGCAGTCTCTGGGTGAGGAACCTGTCCCTCCAGCATGTTCTGTTGATTCTGGTAATGAGGTTGAGGTCTCTGGAGCATGTGGTGCGGTGGGATTGGGATTTCTTTAGATGCAGCATTTCTAACAGAGCTGGGTCAGACATAGATTTGTAAGCCAAGCAGAGATTCCCTCTACGTAGGCGATATGACACAGAGAATAGCTGGAGTCTTTTTAGTCTGTCCGTGTAGGGCATGTGTTTAATGCCTAGGATCCTCTTCTTGAGGTACTTATGTCGCCTTTCCAGCTGTTGCAGGTGCTTAGTGAGGTACATGCCAAATGGGGCATTATACTCTATGATTGGTCTAATGAGGGAGTAGTAGAGAGAGATGATGACCTCTTTCTTCCTGGATGCAAAACCCTTGGTAATGAGATGTGCCACATAGAAGAACTTTCTGTCCACAGTGGCAATGTGGTGGTTGAAGGAGAGGTTGCTGTCAACCCGAATCCCCAGATCTCTTTCAATGTCTTCAATGTTCAGTGGTCTCCCATCAATGTGGTAATTAGTGGGAAATGCGTTTTTACCAAAGGGGATGATGACGCATTTTTGGCGTTAAGCTTAAGGCCATGGTTTCGACACCAGTCATTGGTCTCAGTGAGGCCTTTCTGTAGGATGTCTGCATCACTTGGGGAGTTAATAATGACTCCCAACTTGCAGTTGTCTGTGAACTTGGTCAGCCAAAGTCCCTTTGTGTTGGCCTGGACTTCTGAGAAGTAGACGCTGAACAGGAGAGGACCCAGGACCTATCCCTGTGGGACTCCAGTCGTGACTGGTTGGCAGTCTGACTTGCAGTCTGCTACTTTCACACTGTGTGTTCTATCTGTAAGCTAATTTGCAACCCACCTAGTGATATAGGGGTTAATGCCTAGTTTGGTAAGTTTATCAATAATTCCCGTGTCAGGAATGGTATCAAAGGCCTTGACCAGATTGAGGTAGGCTGTATGCACTGCCTTACCTTCATCCACAGCCCTGGTGAATGACTCAAAGAAGTCAACCAGGTTGAGCAGGCATGATATCTCTTTCACAAAGCCAAATTGCATGGGGTCTAGAGTTTGGAGATTTCCTATATCTTTGTTAATCAGGTCCATGATGATACGCTCCATAGCTTTACATATCAGACTTGTCAGGATAATGGCGTGATAATTCCCAGGGTCTGTAGTTGCACCCCCTTTATGGAGAGGGATGACTGTAGCAGTGCTCCATTCAGTAGGGACAAAGCCTGAGGTGAGGCTGGGACTGAACAGGACACACAGACGTGGTGCCAGTTCACTTTGTAGTTCATGTAGAACAAAGCCAGGTATATTATCAGGTCCCATGGACGCTGTATTCTTGGCCTTGGACAATGCAACTTCAACCTTTGCTGCAGTAATGCTGGGTGCCTGTCTTTCTTCCAGTATTGTGATTGGTCCTTCAGTGGGGGGAGAGAGGGGTAAAGTTGGCACTGAATCTGTCAGCCAGTATGTTGGCAATATTTGGTGGCTCAGTATAGGATGTACCATTGTGCAGTAACTCAGAGCAAATCTGGGTATTGCTGTGGAAGTTCTTGATATAACTATAGAAGGCTTTATGATTGTTTTTAGTGTCTGCCACAATTCTGCCGAAATAGCTGGCTTTGGAGGATTTGATGAGGGATCTCAACTTTTTGTTGTGGCTAATAAGGGAGTTTTTCCAGTCTTGGGACTTCACCTTTTTCTGCAACAGTTTCTTCCTTCTGTTGTAAAGTTTATTAATGGCAGGGGACCACCAGATTGGAGGAGAGCATCTTGGTTCTGTTGGATATGGCTAGTTCCATGCATTTATGTACATGTTCATACAGTGCATTGGTGTATGATTTGGCAGTCATGCAGCTATTTTCCATTTGCATGGATGCCGTGAAGTTAGCCAACTCTGTTTTTAGGAGCCCAAAGTCAGCTTTGGAGAAGTTTTTCAAGGTGGTTACCTTTGTGGGGGGTGTAGATGACATGTGGATTTCCATGGTGATTAGTTTATGGTCGAATCTGAACAGGGAAGGATTGACTAGTGGTGTAGAGCAATGGTCACCCATGTTAGTAATAAAGATGTCAAGGATGTTGCTTCCTCTAGTGGGGGTCAGAATGAGCTGGTCCAGGCCATTGGAATTGATGAATTCCAGGAAGCATTGGGCCACTGTATTGGTGCTTGAGTAGTTTTCCAAGTTGATGGAGGGGTAGTTGAAGTCTCCTAGTATGAGAGTGTTGGGTTGGACCTTGATAGATTCCAGGGTACTTAGGAACATGGAGTGAGAGTCTAGGAACATGGTTGGGGATCTATAGCAGGCTATGACCTGGATTGCTGTCTTATCCATTGTTATTTGTACCTGAGGTATCTCAGATGCATTATGCTGGGCTGCTAGTCTGGAGGTGTGCATATCCTTTATGAATATGGAGACACCACCACCTTTGGTGCTCTGGTCCATGTTTCTTGGCCAAAAGGTGTAGAATGACTTATAGCCTGGTAACACGGGGGTGCTTTCTGCCACTTTAAACCAGGTCTCCGTTACAGCACAAATGTTGATTTTCTCCATTTTGAGGAGTGCTTTGACCGAGTGCATCTTGATATTTAGACTTCTAACATTGAGCAGCATGACCTTCAGATTGCATTTATGTATAGCTGTTATGGTGGTAATTTGGTCTTTGGAACACCACCTAAAAAAGGCACTATAGGGGTGGCAAGAGCCTTAGCCAGTACCCGGAAACCCAGGGGTGACCAATGGAGGCCATCTCTGGCAAAACATCAAAGTCTGTCAGTCATGTCTTTCCAAGCAGACAGATATGGATCCCCTTAGAATGACACCATTGACATTAACTTCCCAATACCAGTTCTGACATTTCACATAAATCACTTTTTTACTTTTTTGCTCCTCAGTACTCTCATACATGTCTCTGTGAAAGACATGTACTTCTAAATGCCCTTCTCTACCTGTGCAAATGGTGATAACTTGCTCTACCCTTTACATACTGTTACTTGGTCTGCCTACATCTGATGCACTCCATGGCCAGCCTCTGCATGGGTAAGGACAGCTCGGTGCTGGGTTTGCATGCATCATTGTTACTGGAGGTTATCTGCTTAACTCTTGTTTACAAAGTTGTGAAACTATATGTAGTCCACTGCCTCTTTGCTAGTGCCATGGTTTACTATGCTCACCTCCATCTGGCATGATCATCCCCTTCTGCTGACTCCTCCTCCAACTCCTTATTTGACTCAGCTTCCACTTGCTATTGCTCTGGGTACTGCTGTCCCTGCAAGAACCTACCCTGCTGTAATTGCTTCTTATATATAATATTAGCACTGCAACACAGTGTCGTTTTTTTTAGCACATGTAGATCTTCCAGAAGGGACTAAATGAGACTGATGCATGGTGTCAAAGCCATGGTCTCAAGCTAAATGCAAAAAAAATGCGTAGTAATCCCCTTTGGAAAAAACAGAGTACCCGCAAACTACAACATAAGAGGTAATCCCCTAAAATCTGAAGAAGAAATAAGGGATCTAGGGACCCAAGTAGATAGTCAGCTTTCCTTTGATAACCATGTTGCCAAAGTGGTTAGAACATCCTTCTATGTGACCCATCTTATCACGAAAGGGTTTGCATCAAGATCTAAGGATGTAATGGTGCCCCTCTACTCTTCCCTCATCAGACCCATTACTGAGTACAATGCACCAATTGGAATGTACCTGGCTAGACATCTCCAGCAGCTGGAGAGACCACAGAGGTACCTAACCAAGAGGATTACTGGCCTCAAACAGTTGCCCTATGCAGCACGATTGAAAAAGCTAAGACTGTTCTCTGTTGCATACCGCTTTCTCAGAGGCGATCTCTGTCTAACGTACAGAGCCATGTCCAACCCAGAATTGTTGAACATGCTCCATCTTAGCAAAACCAAATCTACTCGAGCTACATGCTCTAGGGATATAAACCTCAACACAACAATGAATAGAACATGCTGGAGGGATAGATTCCCTTCGCAGAGACTTCCCTTAATATGGAACAGGGTCCCGATCTACATAAGACAGAGCCCCTCACTATCACTCTTCAAGAGGAACCTTGATGAGTGGATGGGTAACAGAAAGTTCACACCGGGGATCACACCAACAGCAGTACTAGATAGGGGCCAAGGTTACTAGCTGCTAGTACAAGGGTCTAGGGAACTACTAAAGTGGCAGTGAATACCGCACAGCATGGCTGGGCTAATATATGCCTTCGGGCAGATAGCCCAGTACCCACCTATGAACCTATAAACCTATGTGGTAGAGTCATACTGCAGGGCACCACAGGATGAATCTAGACAGTGAAAGTATGCCTTCAAAAGCCCAAACACACACTTAGTAATGTTTCTGGTTTGCAGTAGTGCATGGCTTTACCCATGGTCTGTTTGAGTGCGTCGATTTCTTTTGGGTGTCATAGGGCATATCCAGCATCCTCTACAAGATGCCTCTGTGGACAGCTTACACATGTGCCATATTTGGAAGTCATGATAACTGCCTGAGTGGCCTGCACACATATTGTAGATAATACCCTATACATTACATTATAGACAACCGAGCAGTTGTTGGAGTGGTACCCTTTGTAATTCACATACCTCATTCCTAGTTCATCGGGTGGGCCCCATATTTCATTGTGGGTACATTCTCTGGCCCCATTACTTTAGGGAAGTGGGCTATGTCATAGAAATCTTTCAGGGTATTGACTCTCTCTCTTCTGGTTTATAAGGGAACCACATATGCTCCCCGCATGCTGAAGCATGGCATTGTGAAAGTGATGGAGTATTCTTGTGGGAGCAGCATAAGATACACTCCCCTGTGTCCCCTATTAGGTCACTGAAAGGTTCCTATAGTTAATATATGTAAAGCTACACATACCTTGATATCTGCTGGGGTAGGTACTCCATGACTCCCATGGGGCTGCAGATGAGGCAGACACATTTCCAGAATTTGTTGGATGATGCTCCTATCAACAGGGTACTGGTCCACAATGTCAGTGTCATGGAGGCCATGAAATGTTAAGAGCGTCCGGATGACCTTTTGCTCACCATGTGGCACAGCAGCTGCAATGACAGTCTCCTGCAAATGCAGATTTACTATGGGTGTTACAACCTCTAACATAATTCTATGATTTACTGTCTGAACACTGACATATAACCAAGTTTAAATAAAATGCAGCTGCAGCTCTATGTGGCATTTAAACATTTCTGAATCACTCTGCCATCTAGTTTTGTTTAATTGGCATACATGGCATCTGACAGTATGGTCATAAACATATAGAACAATCAACTGTGTAGCTCGTTTTTATGAATCACACACCCCCTGCTCATGTCATCTCATCATGTAAATTCACTTAGCATAATGTGGCAAAGTTTTCCGAATCTGGCTGTCTGACTTTTGACATAAAGATAGTTTATTTAAATGGAATACCAGCAATCTAGCATTATAAAGAAAAAACATGAGTAAAAAAAGATTTTTTAAATAAAGAATGCTTTTTATTCAGTCATTCTAAAACATAAGGAAGAAGGGTGAAACTTTGCAAAAGAAACACAAACACCCTGATTTCAGAAAAGCCTTTGAGGCTGGTTTTGCCGATTCTTTTAATGAGGTGCAAGAAGAAGTAGCAGGAATCAACAAAACCAACCTAGAGTGCTTTTCTTAAATCAGGTTGTCTGTGTTTCTTTTGCAAAGTTTTCACTCTTCTTCCTTATTTTTTACTTTTTAGAGTGACTGAATAAAAAGCATTCTGTATTTAAATTATCTTTTTTTTTACTGATATTTTTACTTAAAAATTAAAAAAGGTGGGACGTAAGTAATGCAACATCCAGTGGGAACAAATCATTATGCAGTAGACAGTACTTCAGAACCCTGGACAGCTCAATGAATCGAGGGATGTGACAGAACCACAGAAAGACAGAGGCACAAAGTCAATTTCAATAAAGAGCAATGTGGCAATAATAATAATAATACTAATAAGCATTCTAATCATAATAATAATAATCTCATTTAATCTCTTTATATAAATCATTTGTGTGGATAAGTCATACTGCATGTCTTATCTGAATACATATTTCCAATAATTTATCGTTTTGCAAAGAAGCAGTTGTGTTCTACCTTAAAATAAATTATTTGTATTTTAAAATCTCTTCATACAACTTGTTTCTTAATATAAATATTGATTAGCCCCTTTTCTTACATAAGAGCACTGCATTAATGGCCTTAATTTATCATTAACACAGTATTATCATCCAACAAGCTTCTCTATTTATATGAGCATGAGGTCTACATCTCACTTGTCTGTGCAACTTTTATTTTACTCTCCCCATTGATTTTCTAACCTGTATGTTTGAACATTTTCCTGCACACATAGGTTCGATTCATCTCCAGTTTGTTGTGTCAATATTAACCACATTCATACCCTAATAATATAAATACATATGCAGCCAGGGGAGGGAATGGGTTACTGCTGCCATTTAATTGCTGCTAAAATATTGTGGAAGGTGCATCCATCCAGATGTGTGTGCACACAAAAAAGCATGAGCAGTAGTGACAAATATAATACCTATATAGGCATTTATTATTGATTTATTATACAAAGATAAAAATAATTGTTTGAAAATATCTAGTAACAGTTACATTGTTGGCTTTTATTATTTTTATGGGTTTACCATCAAAATTTCGAATGTCATTATACGAACTTTGATTGTTGAAAGGCAGTTTTCAAAGTCTCATAACAACAATTTGAAATATGTTGAACCCACAATAGTGAATGCTAGTGTGCATTCGCTGTTGTGAGATTGACATATTGATTAGAGATCACACTGCAGTGGGGGATTGGGAACTTTGCCTTTTTGCTCATGGTAGCACAATCTCGAAGTTGTAATATATAAGCAGCAGGGGGTGTGGGGGATGTAGGGAGGGTTGCCCCCCTGAAAAATGTGTATTGAATGTCACCAGATGTTCAGATAAGTTTAAAAATGTCAACAATTCAAATTCAAATAGTTGACATTTTTCATGTTTCGGAATTTTGATTGATCAATGTTATTTTGTATGTTTTTTGAGTAAGTAATTACCCATAGAAACGTCAAAATTTTGATAGTAAACCATTTTTATGAATGTGTTTTTTCTGCACGGTAAAGAGGTGCCAGTAAATTTTTCAGAATGTCTGGAAGAAAGATTATTTTGTAAGTAAAGTACTCTGAGCCAAGGCCAAGAGCTGTTAAAAAGTTACTTCTTCTAATCCAGGGTTTAATTCCATTAGCCTCCCTTTGCCTACAGTATGACTTGGGCAAACTATTTAACCATACAGTACCCTAAGTAAATTGAGTTAAGCTCTTCAATGATTTCTTGAACCACATGCCTAGTAACTACCTATGAATCTGTAAGAATACTTTTGTGTAGTGCATCTCATAAAAAGTTTTTTGCAAGGACGTTTATTTTAATCTGGGATGAAGATGATAGTCCTGCCACCCACAACTCCTATTACCATTTTATGCACACGGGGTTGGGCTGTCACTTCAACAGTGATGATCATCTAGAGCCAAGCTTTATACCACCAGATGGCTAGCCCTGCCATGGTTGTTCTTCCACAACACACACTTGCATGCACACTCACACCTATGGCCAGTTTAAAGTGCCTAATCCACCTATTGCATGTCTTTAGAATATGGGTGGAGCACCAGGAGTAAACCCATGCAAACACAGGGAGGACATGCAGACTCCTCACAGAAGGCACCCCAGCTGAGAATCAAACTGAGGGACATCTTGCTGTGAGGTAAAAACTGTTATACTTGATATAATTTGTAAATGAATTATTTCTGATTTAGAATAATTAGTGCATATCAGGTTGACATTACAAGAGCTAATGTTGTGACAGCCTGTCATAACTCTGCCTGCATCTATCTCTGCAGATAAGCTCATCAGTGTACAAACAAAAGCACTGGGCTGCTGTCAAATGATAAAAATATTTCAAACAATCATTAGTGACGAGGTGTCCACAGGAGGAGGTTAAGCACAGCTTTACAGCATAGTGTGAAGCTCAAACTAAACCTTCTCCCCAGTGCTATGGATAAAGTAATGAACAAGAAGTGTCCCTGTGGTCCTTAATTTTATACAATTTTGTTTGAAATGTTAGCAGAATAAATTCAAAATCCAGACATTTTTATTTCTAGTGGAATTGCTAGTTTTGCTGATTAGAAACAGAAGACTATATGTTTTTATGTAACTGAGAGCACATGCTTATGTGTAGTGGTAAGGCACTGAACAACTACATAATGTCTCTGCATGTAAATACTTTAGAGACAAAGGCTAGCATTTCTTATATTACATGCTGCTTGATCAACCTCTGCAATAAGACACCATCCAAGTTTCTTGGATGTAATTATCTATTCTAACAACTCTGCAAGTATGCGTTTATAACAGACATAACTTTAAGTACCAACTGTTTCCACTTTATATCATTATTTTTTTCTGACAACTCAATGTAAATATTTTATAATGTAATTAAAACTTTTACTTAAGGCATATGTTTGTATATAATAGGACTTTATATTTGTAACATTCTTATTTACTCTGCTTCTTTCTTTGCCTATGTATGCCTGGCTCATGGCTGAAAAGATTCTCTGGACCAGCTCACCTACTTAAAATAGAAATATATAAATAAAGGTACTGTACACAGCATTGCTAATGAATGGAACATTTTAAACTATATCATGATTCTTTTTCTCTGAAATACTGCCTAAAATGAATATCAAGTGTAGATTATATTTTGTTTCTATTGTGGTATGTGTGTGTTTTATTTGGAGAATGGAACAAAATGGCAGTTGCACCATTTTCTATGCACGGCATTTGAGAGGAGCACATTTGAATTCATTTTTTATCTCCATTGTTAATCAGCTGTTCAGAAGATTATTTAAGGAAAAGCATGACAAAATTTGTGAGTAAGATAATATTTGTGATCTTACCTTGGTCTTCTTGAAAATTAGGTTATGTTTTATGCTTTTTTACGCACTGGCTAGTCATGTGTTTTGTCATTTGTAGAGACGAGACCCTGTTAGTAACAGCCTGCATATCATTGCTGGAGCCTTCCTGTGTCCTGACAGAGTGCTCTTCACACTATCTGGAGATATACAGAGCTAAGTATATTTTTCTTGCACTTCAGAGTTGTGTACTTTTAATTGTTGCTTGACTAATTTTATATCATTGTTGGCTGACTTCAGAGTTGTGCACTGTTATTTGTGCTTCACTGTATAGTTTTTCAGATCTCTGCTGGAAGGGGTTTTTCCCTACCCACTCTCCCTATTCCTGCCTTGTTGTTTAAATTTGGAGGCTTTTGCAGTTGCCCACCCCCACTGTAGATTTGATCTGGGACACTCCCCCCAGTCCCATCTCTTTAACTCATTCTACCTAATAGACTCCTTCTGCACTTGTTTTTAGTCATCTTTAATTTAATTGCATTTTTGTAAACTGTTTGGTCTAACATTGCTACATACTCGTGTGCTAGCTTGCACTGCATTTGAGTTGTTTTTACTGATGTTTTAGCTGCTTTTCTGTATAACAAAAAAAAACTTTAAGCCTGTTTCCTACCTTTCCTGTAACTAGTGTAGTCCAGATTCAGATTTGCTGTATCCAGGACTGTATGTAAGCTTCTGAGCCCCCCAAGCTTTCTGTGTTGGAGGGAAACCTTCTAGCTTATCAGTAGGAGTGGTACGCACTAGGTAACCTATCTACCACATAACGAGTGGTTCTGGCCCAGAAATTGTAAGTACTGGCCGTTTGGGCAGTTTTTCCATCTCTCTCAACTTTCTGATTTAAAAGCACGCATTTGCACTTGTTTCTCCCCTTTCCTGTAACTAGTTTAGTCCAGATACAGATTCTTAGTTTTAGCACTTGAATTTGCTTATTCGTGATCAGCACTTGCTTAGAACTTGTTGTAAGCACTAAATAAGTTACTAATGACTATAGCACTAAACCTTCCTCATTACCTAGAGGAAAACAGTTTTTGTACTTACTTTCCTCACTTGCTTAGAGAAAAACAGCCCTTGTACTCACTTTCCTCACTTATCTAGAGGAAAACAGTTTTTTATTCAAACATGTCCAAGGGTCAGCTCCCAGTGTTCTCTCCTGTCTAACTGATGAATCTGGGCATCTTGGGGCAATATAGAATTTGCCTCATGTGCACAGACAACCCTCTCCTCCTTCCACCCAACACTACAACCTGTGAGAGATGCACTTATCTAGCCAAACTGGAGGTAAAGCTCTCGCCAACCAAGAATGAACTTGACAGTCAAGAGGAGAAGGTAAACACTTGCACCACACCACACTCATCACATAGTCTCACTAAATCTACACCACCAAAATCCACACATAGAAACACAAAAACATTTGTGGAGGCTCTCAATAATAATCTGCTCAAGCAACAGAGACCTCCAAGGCAGAAATGCAAGCAACCTCCACCCCAAAACACAACCCAAATGACACATAGCCTGCGGACTCAGTGTGCCACTCAACCACAGCCAATAAGGCAAAACAACATACCCAACACACTAGTCATAGGTGACTCTATAGTCAGGCACACTGATATCCCGCTCACCAGGCTAAACAAGGAGAAGGTTACTGTCAGCTGCCTGTCGGGTGCCAGGATCCGCCACATAACCAATGCACTCAGGTCACTCCACAACAAGTACAAATATGACTCTGTCATTATCCATGTTGGTGTGAACGACCTGAGACATACCTCCCTGGATTACATGAAAAGAGACATGCAAGAGCTCTCCAATCTTGTAGCCCAGGCAGGTATGACCCTAGCCTTGAGTAGCATTCTGCCATCACCCAGAATGATACCGCAGTACAAGGACAAAATGATTGACTTCAACAATTGGCTAAGCTTCTGGTGTCATTCTAAAGGGATACAGTATCTGTTTGCCTGGGACGACATGGTCGAGAGATCACGATGCTTTACAGAGATGGCCTGAACCTGTCACCCCTGGGATTCCGGATACTAGCTAAGGTTCTTGCCGCCCCTATAGTGCCTTTTTTAGGCAAGGTTCAAATGACAAATTCACCACTGTAACAGGAACGGGCAAGCAAAAACTGAGGGTGATGCTACTCAATGCTAGAAGTCTAAATCTCAAAATGCACTCACTCGAGGCACTCCTTAAAATGGAGAACATCAATATCTGTGCAGTGACTGAGACCTGGTTCAAGGCTCCAGAGAGCACCCCTGCACTACCAGGCTATAACTCATACCGCACTTTTCAGCTATGTAACCTGGACCGGAACACTAAAGGTGGAGGTGTGTCCATATTCATTAAGGATATCCACACCTCCAGGCTAGTTGCGCAGCATAATGCATCTGAGGTTATACAAGTGCAACTAACTTTGGGCAAAACTGCAATTCAAATTGTAGCTTGCTACAGATCCCCCACCATGCCCCAGGGTTCTCACTCCTCTTTTCTTGATGTACTGGAAATTATTAGGGTTCAACCAAACACCCTAATAATGGGTGATTTCAACTACCCCACCATTAACTGGGAAAACTACTCATGTACCAACTCCTTCGCTCAACGCTTTCTGGAATTCATAAACTCCAATGCCCTGGATCACCTTATCCACACCCCCACCAGGGGCAACAATATCCTAGATCTAATCATTACCAACACGAGTGACTGGTGTTCCAGACCTGAAGTCAATGCCTCATTGGTCCAATCCGACCATAAACTAATCACCCTAGATATCCACATCCTGCCCCCACCCCCATTAAGGAAACCAAGGTAAAAAATTTCTCCAAAGCCAACTTCATACTTCTTAAGACAGAGTGGTGAACTTCATGACACCGATGCAGATGGACAATACAGTTATGACTACTGAATCCTACACAATTGCACTTTATAAGCACTTACACGAGTGCATGGATCATGCTATCCCAAACAGAACCAAGACGCTATCCACCAAAAAAAAGGAAGCCAATCTGGTGGGCCCCTGCCATAAACAAACTGTACAACAGAAGGAAGAAACTGTTGCAAAAGAGAGTAAAATCCCATGAGTGGAGGAGCTCCCTGGTCAGCATCAGTAAGAAGCTGCGATCCCTTATAAAATCCTCCAAAGCTAGTTACGAAAATAAAATCGCCACTGATTCTAAAGACAGCCACAAAGCATTCTATAGCTATGTCAAGAATCTTAGTGGAAACACTCAGATCTGCTCTGAGTTACAGCACAATGGCACTAAATATACAGACCCAACTGATATTGCCAACATCCTGGCAGATAGGTTCAGTGCTAAGTTTACCCCCCTCTCAACCCCTAAAAGGCCCATCTCTATACCAGAAGAATGCAAAGTTCCTGTAATCACGGCTGCACAGGTAAAAACCACACTCTCCAAAGCCAAGAACACGGCATCCATGGGACCAGACAACATCCCAGGCTGCATTCTACATGAACTACAGAACAAACTGGCACCCTACTTAAGTACCATGTTCAGTCATAGCCTCACCTCAGGCTTTGTTCCCACTGAATGGTGCACAGCGACGGTTATCCCACTCCACAAATGGGGAGCCACCACGGATCCCGGGAACTACTGCCCCATTAGCCTGACGAGCATAGTCTGCAAGGCCATGGAACGTATCATCATGGAACTTATAAACAAAGACATTGGTAATCTCCAAACTTGGACCCCACCCAGTTCGGGTTTGTAAAAGGCAGATCATGTCTCCTAAACCTGATAGACTTCTTAGAAGTAGTCACCAAAGCCGTAGACAAGGATAAGGTGGTTCACACAGCCTATCTAGATCTTGCCAAGGCTTTTGACACCACTCCCCACTCTGGAATTATAGATAAACTCACTAAACTAGGTACAAATCCCTATGTCACAAGATAGGTTGCCAACTGGCTCACTGACAGAACCCACACTGTGAACCCACACTGTGAAAGTAGCAGACTCCAAATCTGACTTCAGACCAGTGACAAGTGGAGTACCACAGGGTTCAGTCCTGGGTCGTCTCCTGTTTGGTATCTACTTCTCTGATGTACAGGCTAACACAGAAGGTCTTTGGCTAACGAAGTTTACAGATGACTGCAAACTAGGAGCTATAATTGAAACTCCTAATGATGTGGACATCCTACAAAAGGGCCTCACTGAGACATATGCCTGGTGTCAAAGCCATGGCCAATACCAAAAAGTGCATTGTCATCCCCTTTGGTAAAAACTCTGTACCCATGAACTACAACATAGGCGGTAGTATACTTAACACCGAAAGTGTGATAAGAGACCTTGGGACACAGGTGGACAGTAGTCTCTCCTTTAATAATCAAATCACTACAGTAGTCAGGAAATCCTTCTACATGGCACACCTCATCACAAAAGGTTTCTCATCCAGAAAAAAAGAGGCCATTTTTCCCCTCTACTCATCACTCATTAGACCCATTATCGAGTACAATGCCCCTTTTGGTATGTACCTCACAAGACTTCTACAACAACTGGAAAGGCTGCAGAAATACCTCGCAAAGAGGATTACCAGCCTCAAACAGATGCCCTATGCAGACCGCCTCAAAAAACTCCAGCTTTACTCCATCACATATCACCTACTCAGAGGTGATCTCTGCCTAATATACAAAGCTATGTCAAACCCAGAGCTGTTGGACATGCTCCACTTAAAGAAATCCCAATCCCACCGAGCTACACACTCTAGGGACCTAAACCTTGTCACCACAATAAACAGAACATGCTGGAGGGATAGATTCCTGTCCCAGAAACTTCCCATACTCTGGAATAAACTACCTATCTATATCAAACAAAGCTCCTAATTAGCACTCTTCACGAAAAATCTTGATGATTGGATGGGAAATAGGAAATTCACCCCGGGGATCACTTCTGTGGCTCTGCTCGACAGTGGCACAGGTAAATTATTTTCTTGGGTGGCAAAAGCCAGGGTACCTTTTTGGCTGGGCTTGTATAGGCCCTAGGGGCGATAGCCTAGTACCTACCTATGAACCTATGAACCTATGAACAGAGTGTCTGTTATGTTTTAGTTTCTCCTATAAGTGGCATGGTACATGGGATGTTTTTATTATATATCTGTCAGTAAATACTAAAGACCCAGCAGAATTTTGTATAAGTTGCCTCATTTACCAGTGTTGTTACATAGAACATGAGGATTTATTTTTGCTTTTAAAAGACCAAATGCTATTTTCACCACATAGGCAGTCTTTGTATGTGGTCTACAGTCATTTTTAAAATGTCAATAGTTGTTGGATATTTTCTCTGAAAGTTATACAGCACCATACTAAAAGGGAAAATACAGTAACCAATTAGCAATTTAAATTTCTGCTGTATAACCTATACAGATGTAAAATTAAACAATAATAGTAATGTGGATTGTGCTGCATTTTCCTCATGAATACTGCAGTTTGACCCAGAGGCTGAAGGTCAGCTAGTTTAATGGATGTACAGGTGAGCAAATATTGCATAGCTCACAGCCGCAGTTTGATTATTCATGCTTTTCTTTGATCAATTGTTCTTTTACATTGTTTTATTTTTCTTTTATTTTATAGTGTTTACTTGTTAGAAAGGGGCATTTTACAGAATAGCTCATTTGTTTTTATATGGTATACATATTTTAATGATATTGAAAACTACTATTTTGATAAAGGTGGTTTATTTTTTATTTATTTTACTTATGTTGACTGTTTATTGTCAAGAAATTTTAAATTAGGTTCACTCATACCTAGCTGTCTATGCTAACTGTTATAGACAAGGGCCTAGCCAAAACACATACCATGCAGAAAATGGTATTATGAAATGATGCATTTATTTTATGCAGTGAGAATTACACCTCCTTCAAATGCACAAGCCTCTAACTGAACTTGGTGTGCCTGAGACAGTCAGGGCTTTACTCTTCAGTGCTACTGGTGCTGGCTAGACATTAATTGAATCACTGTTAATTCTGCATTTTGTTTTGTTTTTGAGTTTGGCCCCAGAGTTATCTTTTTCTACATTGAATTCTTAGATCTGTTGGGGTGAGAGGGGTTGAAGACCAAAGGGGGGGGGGGGGTGACAGCATCCTTGTGCAGTAGCAGTTAGTGCAGTCCCACAGTTCCCAAATGGTTCTAATGGAATGACAGCAATGACATTGTCACCTCTCCACTATATTTTTATGAGGTGGAAAACAAAGTGAACATTCTTGTATAAATGCAGACCTTTCATTTCATGATTAGTTAGGTTGCTATGGAAGTAAATATGGATGAAGAAGAAATAGTGGTGAAAGCCACACCCTATAGCATTACTGCTGTATGTTTACGATTTACAGTACTGGCAGAGGTTTGCGTGTGTATCTGTATAGCTGCTATAGGCATATGTTTTCTGGTAACTTTTTTTGTGTTTAACATTATAGATCAGGAAGAAAAACTGCTGATTTTAGTCCACCAGCAATACTTCTTCCTGTTCTGTAAAAACAAAATGTGATTCTGGTAGATGTACAACTGTATGTTAAATATAGACATTAAAATGTTGTGGAAATGACAGATGAATTCAACGTTTTTTTTTTATTATTGAAAATGTTTCAAAGCTGTGTCTGTGTATTCTAGTCCACAGTATGCTATTCAATATACAACCCTTCCAAATAAGGATTAGATTAATGCTAATATACCGAAATGTAAATACGTTAATAGGACCAGCATTTATTGTAACAGGTTTAAAAATAATGAGAAGACACAGACTGCATACGGACAGCTTAATCAGTATTTGCTTTAGATTGCATAACACTGACACCGGAATGCATGTTGTGTGTTTGTAACTCAGTAGCTTAACGACACCAAATCTCTGAAATATATGCACTTGTATCACATCTTCCCTTTTACAGCAACTAAAGTTTTCCACTCATATATGAAGTTAACTTTCTATGTACATATGTACATGTACATATGTACATAGGTGTGTGTGTGTGGGTGTATATAAGAGAGAGAGAGAGACTGATTTATCCTCACCTTTGGCCCCCAAAATGGGTGGAATAAAAAACTTGTATACCTTTGACTCCCAAAAGGCGTGGAATAAAAATACATATCAAGTACAATATAGAAATATCTATAGAGTATATAATGTAAAAAAAAAATCTATAGTTGATCATGTCATACTAACAAAAGTGCACAAAGCCATAGCCATATCTGCAATATAAAACATCTATAGATTAAGTATATCATCTAAAATATATATAGTTAATTGTATCATATTAACAAAAGTAAACCAACAAAGCCAGATCTACTTCCCTATAGACTACAATGGGAAAAATGTTCCCAAACACTGAATCCACTATAAAAATACAAACTAATATAATAAAACAAAATGTAGACAATTTCATTCATTCATTCATTACAACTGATAAAAACAGTAATCAGACAAACAACCTAAAATACATCCTACCAATGAACCAACCAACCAGCACAGCATCCCTTATATAAAACTCAAAACACAGACATATTTCTATAAAATCAAGAACAACAAATTAAAAAAATATAATGAAAGAAAATAATGCTCAAACAATGAAAAAATTAGACAATCTGAACACAGGGCAAAAGTGCCAGGAAGCCAAGCAAATATTTGACTTACAAGTTTGGGACTTTCTCCTATACCTATGATTGATAGCAGAGTACAGATAAAAAGAGCAGGAAAGAGGACTAATATGTGAAGGGCTAATTCCTGGTTCTCTCTCCATTTCGCTCATCTAGTCAGGATGTAATAGATGAGTCTTTGTGGGTTCTGTTCAAGCAGCTTTATTATGTACAAACATATCAGGATTGAGGCTTAATGACTTTAACTTAGATAAACGTATATACAAACTAGCTATTACATTCATACATGCTCACTCTCTGGCTGCACTCACAAAACAGCACTGAAGCTTATCACGTGCTATTTATATGTATGTTCAGTCCTTGAAATGCTTCTTAAAGATGCAGCACACACACCCTGTTCTGCAATAAGCAAACCACTGAATATTAGGGGGAATTGGGAAGGAGATCCCTGACAGTAAGAAAGCTATACTGCTTACACCCCTCTCTGCACTGATGGCCTTACTATCTAGTTCAGTTAGCACAGGATGCATCTTGAATATGGATGGAATTTAGCTGCAATATTTGGAATGTTGTTTGTGAATGGGGCAGAAAACTTATTATGACTAACCTCCTACTCTGAGATGCAGTGACCTCAGAGTGATATATATATATATATATATATATATATAAATATATATATATATATATATATATATATATATATAGGTTCATAGGTTGATACTAGGCTATCTGCCCTAGAGCATTTATAAGCCTAGCCAGAATGTGTTTGGCTTTCGTCATCCTTTTAGATTAGTTGACTGTGCCTCTGTATAGTAGGTCACAGAAGATAGCCCTTTTAAGGTTAGTTTACTGTGCCTCTGTCTAGTAGGGACACAGAAGAGATCCCAGGGGTAAACCTACGATCTCCCATCCACTCGTCAAGATTTCTCTTGAAGAGGGTCATTGAGGTGCTCTGCCTAACATGGATTGTGATTTTTGTTCCAGAGTAAGGGGAGCCTCTGGGATATGAATCTGTCCCTCCAGCATGTCCTATTTATTTCTGTGCTGAGGTTTAAATCCCTGGAGTGTGTAGCTCTAAGGGATTTGGATTTACTGAGGTGGAGCATGTCCATTAATTCTGGGTTGGACATGGCTTTATACGTCAGGCACAGATCGCCTCTGAGTAGGCGGTAAGCAACTAAGTAGAGCTTGAGTTTCTTTAGCCTAACTGCATAGGGCATCTGTTTGAGTCCCTTGATCCTCTTGGTGAGGTACTTTTGGGTTTTTTCCAGTTGCTGCAGGTGTCAGGTAAGGTACATCCCAAATGGGGCATTGTATTCAATTTTGGGCCTGATGAGTGATGAGTAGAGGGGCACAATGACTTCTCTTGATCTAGATGTGAACCCTTTCATGATAAGGTGGGCTATATAGAAGGTCTTTCTAACCACTTTGGCAATGTGATTGTCAAAGGAGAGATTGCTATCTACTTGGGTCCCCAAATCCCTAATTACTTCTTCCGTACTTAATGGATTACCACCTATGTGGTAATTTGTGGGCACTTTGTTTTTCCCAAAGGGGATGACTATGCACTTTTTGGCATTTAGCTTTAGGCCATAGCTCTGGCACCAGTTATCCGTCTCTGTGAGACCCTTTTGGGGGATGCTTGTGTCAGTCGGCGAGTTGATTATGGCACCCAGTTTGCAGTCATCTGCGAACTTGGTCAGCCATAGTCCTCCCATGTTAGCCTGTACCTCAGAGAAATATATACCGAACAAGAGAGGTCCCAGGACTGAGCCTTGTGGGATGCCACTTGTATCTGGTTTAGAGTCTGACATGGCACCTGCAATTCTGACCATGTGGGTTCTATCCCTGAGCCAGTTTGCAACCCATCTTGTGACATAGGGGTTGATATTTAAGCTGGTGAGCTTATTTATGATGCCCGAGGTGGGTATTGTGTTGAAGGCTTTTGCGAGGTCCAGGTAGGCTGTGTGGACTACCTTCCCTTCATGTATGGCCTTGGTGACTGTTTCAAAGAAGTAGACCAGGTTCAAGAGGCAAGATCTGCCCTTAACAAAGCCAAATTGGGTAGGATCCAGTGTTTGGAGATTCCCAATGTCTTTGTTTATGAGTTCCATGATGATACACTCCATAGCTTTGCAGACCAGGCTAGTCAGGCTTATAGGGCGATAGTTTCCGGGGTCCGTTGTGGCACCACCTTTGTGGAGTGGGATCACTGTTGCTGTACGCCATTCCTTGGGTACATATCCTGTAGTAAGGCTGAGATTGAACAGTTACGTTATGTGAGGGTTCAGTTCTTCTTGGAGCTCGTGTAAGACGCAGCCCGGGACACCGTCCGGTCCCATTGATGCTGTGTTTTTTGCTTTGGAGAGGGCAGCTCTCACCTGTGCATCTGTAATGTCAGGGAGGCTACACTCTGTTGGGATAGACATTTGCTCTTTTGGGGAGGAAGGGGGGGAGAAGTTTGCACTGAACCTGTCTGCCAGGATGTTGGCAATGTCTGTCGGTTCAGTGTATTTTTTGTCAGTTTGCGCTAACTCAGAGCATATCTGGGAGTTGCTGTCCAGGTTCCTGACATAACTAAAGAAGGCCTTGTGATTATCTTTAGCGTCTTGTGCAATTTTTCTTTCGAAGCTGGCCTTTGATGATTTTATGAGGGATCGTAGTTTCTTGATAGTACTGATCAGAGATGCCTTCCCTTTTTGGGATTTTGCTCTATCATGTAGTAGCTTCCTCCTTCTGTTGTATAGCTTATTTATGGCTGGGATCCACCAGACAGGTCTCCTGTCTTTGGAGGAGTGAGTCTTGGTTTTATTTGGGACAGCACGATCCATGCATTCCTGTAGGTGTCCATAGAATGTGTTTGTAAAGGATTCTGCGATTTGGGCCATATTTTCCATTGGCCCGGGGGCTTTGAAGGATTCCACCTCGGTTTTGAGAAGTGTGAAGTTTGCTTTTGAGAAGTTCTTCACCGTATATGTATGTATGTATATATATATATATACATATATATATATATGTATATATATATATATATATATATATATATATATATATATAATATAAATATATATATAGATATATATATAAAACATTTACACACACCTGTTAAAATGCCAGGTTTTTGTTATATAAAAAAATGAGACCACAATAAATCATTTCAAAACTTTTCCCACCTTTAATGTGAACTAGAACCTGTACAATTCAATTGAAAAACAAACAAATCTGTTAGGGGAAAAATATAAAAAATAAAAAATGTACAATACGCTGGTTGCATAAGTGTGCACACCCTTAAACTAATACTTTGTTGTGTGTGCACACCCTTAAACTAATACTTTGTTGAAGCACCTTTTGATTTAATTACAGCATTCAGTCTTCTTGGGTAGGAATCTATCGGCATGGCACATCTTGACTTGGCAATACTTGCCCACTCTTCCTTGCAAACGCGCTGCAAATCCGTCAGATTGCGAAGGCATCTCTTCTGCACAGCCTTCCTCAGGTTACCCCACATATTTTCTATTGGATTTAGGTCTGGGCTCTGGCTGGGCCATTCCAAAACTTTAATTTTCTTCCTGTGAAGCCATTCTTTTGTTGATTTGGATGTATGCTTGGAGTCATTGTCATGCTGAAAGGTGAAATTCCTCTTCATCTTCAGTTTTCTATCAGATGCCTGAAGGTTTTGGGCCAAAAGTGACTGGTATTTGGAACTGTTCATAATTCCCCCTACCTTGACTAAAGCCCCAGTATCAGCTGAAGAAAAGCAACCCCAAAGCATCATATTGCCACTACCCTGCTTCACTGTGGGGATGGTGTTCTTTTGGTGATGAAAAGTGTTTTTGTGCCAAATGTACCTTTTGGAATTGTGGCCAAAAAGTTCAACCTTGGTCTTATCAGACCAAAACACATTTTCTCACATGCTTTTGGGAGTCTTGATGTATTTTTTTGCAAATTGTAGCTGGGCCTGGATGTTTTTCTGTGTAAGAAAAGGGTTCTGTCTTGCAACCCTACCCCATAGTCCAAACATATGGAGAAACAGAAGATTGTTGTCAAATGTAGTACACAATCAGTACTTGCCAGAAATTCCTGCAGCTCCTTCACTGTTGCTGTAGGTCTCTTGGCAGCCTCCCTGACCAGTTTTCATCCTGTATTTTAATCAATTTTGGGGGGACATCCAGTTCTTTGCAATGTCATTGTTGTCCCATATTTTCTCCACTTTTTGATGACTGTCTTCACTGTGTTCCATAATATATCCACTGCTGAGGAAATTTTTTTGTACCCTTCTCCTGACTGATACCTTTCAACAATGAGAGCTCTTTGACGCTTTGTAAGCTCTCTGTGAACCATGGCTTTTGCTGTAGCAGGCAACTGAGTAAATGTCAGGAAAATCCTACTAGGACAGCTGAACTTTATTTGGGGTTAATCAGGTGTGTACCCATTTTAACAGAGTTGTGTAAACTTTTTATATCCAGTGTGTGTGTGTGTGTGTGTGTGTGTGTGTGTGTGTGTGTGTGTGTGTGTGTGTGTGTGTGTGTGTAAATATATATATATATATATATATATATATATATATATATTGAGAAAAAGATTTTATCTTGTTACAGCAAGTTTTGGATTTTTTCTTTTATAGAGACTAATGTGTAGTTTAATTTCAGTGTAATCAAGTGTTACAATTATGGTCCTCACATTTGTGATACGGAGCTTTTAGCACTGATATGGCAACAAAGATAAATGCAAATGCATTTACTGCATAGTGATCCAGTGCTATACAATATGGTCAGACTAATAAGATGTCATAGCTTGTGCAATGTTATTTTCAATATATGCACAAGTCCTACCCTAATGAAATAAAACTGGCACTACAGTAAGCAGAAAAACAGCATTCTTCTTATAAAGTCAAAAACTGAAATAGTACCATCTCATCTGACTCAGGGACAGGGTTAATTCTTAACAAATATTCTGAAACTTTAGCAACTAAGGGAAGTTAACCCGGGAGGACTTTATTCATTTCTGGAGACTCCCTTCTCATGAAAAATAAACATTATTTGAACTGGTAATGAAAATAGTCACAATGATACGGAGCTTGCAGAGCACATGTTATAAAGGTTGATTTGAAACCATAAACAAGTGCCTTCTTAAGGCTAGAAACAAAAGCATGAATTAGTTTTTTGGTTATAGCCTTCTTTGTTGAAGACTATTTGGTTGACACTGGTTGGCTGAACTTGATATCATGAATTCCCTTTCTGTGGCATATGGTGACCTCAGAAACATGTCATGTTAAAGTGAAATGCTAATGCATGAGGTCTCCCACTGCAGAGGGCATAAGGCAAAGTCCACCCACCATTAATATCATAGCTTGCACTTAAGTGATGTTTCAGTCAACTGGGCTTAGCCAATGTGTCATCATAGGTTCATAGGTTCATAGGTTGATACTAGGCTATCAGCCCAAGGGCATTTATAAGCCTAGCCAGAGTGTGTTTGGCTTTCGCCACACTTTTAGATTAGTTGACTGTGCCTCTGTATAGTAGGTCACAGAAGGTAGCCCTTTTAAGGTTAGTTTACTGTACCTCTGTCAATCAGGGACACAGAAGAGATCCCAAGGTTTAACTTACGATCTCCCATCCACTCGTCAAGATTTCTCTTGAAGAGAGTCAGTGAGGGGCTTTGCCTAACATGGATTGGGATTTTGTTCCAGAGTGAGGAAAGCCTCTGGGATATGAATCTGTCCCTCCAGCATGTCCTATTTATTTCTGTGCTGAGGTTCAAGTCTCTGGAGTGTGTAGCTCTAAGGGATTTGGATTTCCTGAGGTGAAACATGTCCATTAATTCTGGGTTGGACGTGGCTTTATACATCAGACACAGATCGCCTCTGAGTAGGCGGTACGCAACTGAGTAGATCTGGAGTTTCTTTAGCCAAACTGCATATCAGTAAGGTAACCTATAGCCGACACAATAATAATAATAATAATAATAATAATAATAATAATAATAATAATAAAAACTTTAAATTTCATAATACAACAGTGAAAATGCCATGGAGCTGGGTGCGTAAATATTAACTCAGGATCATATGGGACCAGTATCGACAGGTAGGTGGAAAAATCTGAAAGTTTATAAGAGAATACTGTTTTCACAAAGAGTTGCAGTACCTTGGAATGTTCTGGTACTACTGGTACTACAGTAAAGTTCATGTCCAAATGAGATAGTTCAAGGGCTGTAGCAACTACAGAGAGTTAGTGTGGGAAGAAGAGGAATTGGAAACGCCACTGAGGGTAAACAGTTTAGATTGCATTTGGATTCTGTGAAATGACACTGAATTATATCTACATCACAAAAGGTTATTGGTTCCTGTTGTGAAAGTCTGACTCCGACTTATCAAACATCAACTTCTGGTCTCTTTTCCTCACTACCATCTGACAATTCAGCCTCATTCCAAGATGGATCCATTAACTCCATTTCTCCTTTTCTTGACTTTCTCTGATGTAGACAGCAAAAGACAAAAAAAAAAAAAAAAAACAGGTATCTATATTATATACAATTGTGTGAATAATCTATATTACAATATGAATTTGCAGTTACAGTGGAGAAGCAGTTTGGCTCACTGAGATAGAGACCTTCTATGGACAGAGGAAGCAGATAATAAGTACTTATTTATGATACAGAAAGCTGCTTGGAACACTGCACATGCAATTGGATTGTGCTCTGTGCTTCATTTATAAATATTAAAATCTGGCAGAATATTTTTGTCTCAGTTTCTGAATAAAACCTTTCTCTGCAAGATTTACAGTGTTTTAGTCTGTTTATATTCAGGTACTTTGCTACCATTTTCAGTTTTTTTTTTGGTACCACAGAATGTACACAGTAACATGTGGCACCTTTCGTGGCCTCCACTTTGTTATTTATTTAGCTAATCAAGACATTTTGCAGCCTGTATGTCTCGTTTAATAACATCAAAATCAGAGTCTGATTTTATTACACTGCTTGCACTTTTGCAATTTTTTTCATCTTATTTTCTGAGATATTGAGCTGCACACATTACAAACTAGCTAATATCCATGGAGCATGGTAGCACATTTAATCTAATTATTGTCATTGAAGATTAAATAAAGAGTGCCTGAGATTGCCCTGGGAGACTACAGATAATCAAAACTAAAGCATTGCAAGGATGGTGTGTTCTGGGATGTCCTAATTATTAAAGCTATACATACATAATATTCGAGCGTACATTTGTTTCCATTAACTGTGCATCTTCTGAAGAACGTTTGTTTTCTTGATTCCATCCTGTCTTGGTACCCACAATCCTTTTGGTTAAGTAACAAGGGCTTCTTATAAAGTTTGAGAACATCAGACATTTTCCACTTATGGCATACTGTTGAGGTTTAACTTGTGTATTTGATGCTGTGTGATTATTTGTGCTAGCATTTTAGTTGGACATGCCTTCTTAACCATTCCAACAGGAAGTAAATGTCAAGAGTAAACGTTCTCTCTGGCTATACATAGGTATATCTTTATTTTACTATAGTGTAAATAAAGTTACTTTATATACAACAGGTTAGAAAGGAATCCAACCCATGCATGTGGGCAGCACCAAAGCTACAGATCTAATTAAAATATATATATGGTTTACCTACTATTGCTTAAGTGTAGGTAAAATTGACATTTGTAGTGTTGATGCACTTTGGTCGATAAAGCAGATGGCTGACAGTGGTGTGATAACAGACAATCTCCAGGGATGGGAAATATGTCCTTTTCTTGGGGACTGTGCAATCTCAGAATTAGAACATATAATTAACAGGGGGTAAGGGGTGCAGTTGGGCTTGACACCTTCAAAAAATACTTTTTTTTTTAACATTGCATGCTCCAGTGAGTAACCTCAGAACATGTGCAGAAGCATATCAACATTTGCACTTTTACATTATTATGGCGACGTTAGCCATTCCAACATACTGTTGATTCGACACATACCTCTAGATCCATATATATGTACATAATATACATGTATATAATATTATGCAGATGTCTATTCATTCTTACTTTTACAAAATCAATTAATACTGAGTGACTTCTGCCATAAAGATGATTTATGTAAAGGCATCAGCAACAGTTTTGCAAGGAATCGATTTATGCAGTGTAGTTGTGGGAAAAGATGATATGTGTAGCATTCACAGGAATCATGGGAAATGCAAGGCAGGTGAATCTTGTGGCTAGTTATGCCTTGCCAGTACCCATCCTTAGAGTGTATCCTGTGCCTCTTTTTTTCAAGGTGGGTAGGCCAGTCAAACCAAGAGTAAATATTTGAATACTTATCCAGTCATCCAGTACCCATTTGAAGGAAGATATTGTATCACCCGGCTTGATTTGCAGTGGGAATATATTCCAGAGGTGGCAAAGGTACTTCATAATTAAATTCTTTCTCTACCCTGTTTTATTTATTTGTTAATGAAAATTTAAATCCATGGTTCTGTTATTTGTGGGACTATTTGATTTGTGGAGATACAAGAGATCCAAGATCACTATATCTCTAAAGGTATGGAAGGCAAGACATAGATCTCTCCTCAGAAGTCTGCAAGATACTGAATAAAGGGGCAATGCTTCCAGCTTTGGTCTTTTAAGCCAGTGATTGTCTTAGTTCAGAACATCTGCGCTTTTTCTAATTGTTTGATATGCCAAGTGGGGTACATCCCAAAGGAGGCATTGCAGTCAATAAGTGACCTAATCAATGCTGAATATAAGGGGACAGTGACCTCTTTAGATCTGGATGATGATCCTTTGGAAATTAGCTGTGCCAAGTAGAAGCAAGTTCTAAAGTCTTTAACCACTGTCTCATTTTGGAGTAGGCTGTTGTGTGCTCTTGGGAGTGGGTTGTTTACCAATTGTGACAATATTGCACTTTTTAGCAACAGAACCCATGGCTCCTTGGTACTAGTGTAAAAACAGAACAACAACATGAAAATCACCAAACACAAGTCTTCTACTGAAGTCTTGCAAACATTAAAGGATAAAAATGTGAAATCTACTTTCTACCTTTCATTGAGTGTTTTTTTTTCTTGTTATTATACTTTTTAGCATTTACTTTGAGTCATTTTTAGTACAACATGTATTTATAAGTTCTTGCTGAAGGGCTTTGCAGTAGGGGGACTTGACAATGACTCTCACAGTCATCTACAAACTTTGTTAGCCAGAGGACATTGTTGATGTTCTGGAAATCAAAACGTAAATGCCAAACAAAAGGAGTCCCAACACTGAGCCCTGTAGGACACCACTGGTTACCGTCATACACTTTGATGAGGCATCTCCAACCTGCAGAATGTGGGCTTTTTTTTTTTTTCGTAATGAGGGGTCTGTCTCTCATCCAATTTGCTATTTAGGTTAGTACACAGGGATCTATTTGTAATACATTAAACTTAGTAGTAGCATGGGGTACAATGTCAAATGCTTTCACCTGGTCAAGATACACTGTGTGGACACTATGACCACTGTCAACAGCCTGTGTTATCCTTTCAAAGAAGTTAACCAGATTCATTAAGCAGGATTTACCCTTGACAAAGCCAAACAGCTGTGGGTTCATCCCAATGAGATTTTTAATGACACAGTTTATCAGATCAGTTATAACATGTTCCATGGCTTTGCAAATAAGACTTCACAGGATGAATAGCCTATACTTCCCACGGTCAGTGGTGAGGACACACTTATGGAGTGGTATGTGCTCCAAACCTCAGAGAAAGCCATTTGCTATACTGAGGTTAAACAGTTCAAGGAGTGTCTCTGTTAGAGCTTCTGTAATATTGTTTATTAACCATCCAGGTTTAATTATTTCTATTATTAGTGAGTGATCATTTCATTGAAACTCATTTAGTTGGGATGAGTGGAGTGAATTCATCAACTCTGGCACAAATTACAGAGGCTTAATTATTTTGGAATTAGTTAAAATAGTGAAGGGGGTGCAGCCTCCTGCATAAGGGTTGGGGGGGAGGCTTTGCTTTTAATGTAAGAATTTTTTACAGTCAGCCAACATAGTCTATTTTTCCAAAGCCAACTGGGCTTCATTAAGATGATCAACAATGAGCTATAGCAGATCAGATTGATATAAACTGATTGTGCCATGCAGAACAAATGCACAGAATGATTGGTAGTATAAAAGGCACAGAAAATGAACCTGGACATAAGAATTAATACATAGTGGTAAAGTTGCTGGCATAAAAGCAATTATATAATGATGTTTCATAAGATGTATATGATTTATAGAAATTTCAAGGCAACTGAGTCTTGTTATCATTTATACCTTGCCAGCACCCACCCTTAACCATACCCTCTTATCTAGAAAGCCTAGACCAGTCATGCCTGGGACGAGTTTGTGGCTACCCATCCACTCATCTAGGTCATGTGTGAAAGATGATAGTGTATCATACTGCTTAATCTGCAGGAGCAGTTTGTTCCAGAGGTGAGAGAGGTGCTATATGATGAATCTGTCTCTCCATCAAGTCTTATTTCTTTGCTGATGAAAATTTAGGTCACTGATTTTGGTATTTGTGAAAAATGTTCGATTTATGGAGATACAACAGATCCAAAACAACTAGGTCTTTAAAGGTACAGAAGGCAAGGCTAGCTCTCCCCTCAAAGATGCTGAATACAGGGACAGTGCTTCCAGTTCTTTACAGTAGCACAGGGTTTTTAAGCCTGTGATCTTCTTAGTTAGGAACCTCTAAGGTCTTTCTAGTTGTTTGATATCTCAAATGAGGTACATCCCAAAGGGGTGTTGTACTCAATAATGAGCATAATCATTGCTGAATATTAGGCAGCAGTGACATTTTCAGATTTGGACTAAATTCTCTTAGCAATCAACTGTGCCAAGTCGAATGATTTTGTGACTGCTGTTGCCACATGCTGATTTAAACAGATGAAATTATCAACCCATGAACCAAGGTCCCTAAAGGCTTTTTCATTTGAAGTGGGATATTGATTATGTTGTATACTGAGGGGAGGGGTTGTTTACATACCTCACAACCTCTTAGTGCAAGCAATCTGGACAAAGCCTAAAATAATGGGGGGGGGGGCAAAGGCCCAAAAATAGGGACATATTTCAAATATTGCTCTTATAAAGTTAGAAAGTTGCTAAAAATTACATGATATGTGTTAGCATGCATTTTCTGAAAGATATGAAGTTTGAAATTCAAATGTATTCCATTATTTAGTGGCTTCAAGTCATGAGTAATTTGCCAGAAAACCACAAGTTTTATGAGGAACAGACCAAAAATATGAGGCAAAAAATCTGGACATTCTCTAAAAATCTGGACAGTTGAGAGGTATGGTTGTCTACCAAATGTGACAATATTGCACTTTTTTGCATTTAATTTGAGCCCATTTTCAGTATATCAGTTATTAATGTGAGTTCCTGCTATTGAGTGAGTGTAGATGTCTGGAAACTTAGATAGCCAGAGGTCTTGGTTTTTGGTCTGGAGTAAATATTGAAAAGGAGGAGTCCCAGCATTGACCACTGGAACATACCACTGGTTTACCTTCATGCGTTCTGATGAGGCACCTACCATTCAACACAGTGTGGATTCTGTTTTTTAGCCAATTTGTTATCTACCTTACCACATAAGAATCTGTTTTAAAGTGTTATGCTTACTTACAATACCAGCATGGAGTATGGAGTCAGACACCTTGGTCAGATCAAGATATGCCATGTGAACAGCCTGACCAGTTTTGACAGTCTATGTAATACTTTTAAAGAAGTTAACTGAATTTATTAGGCAGGATGTTCTGTTGACAAAGCCAAACTGCTGTAGGTCAAATCTATTGAGATTTTTGATATAATAGTTTATAAAGTCAGTTATAATATGTTCCATGACTTTGCAGATGGGAATCATCAAGCTGATGGAACTATAACTCCCAGGGTTGGAGGTGTGCTAAACTTTAGGTTAAATTAGATTAAACAATATGAGGAGTGGCTATACCCAGGTATGCTTAATACTGTTTGTTAAACAATGAGGCATTTTGTCAGCCCCATTGAAGAAGCATGTTTAGTCTTAGAAAGCACCTTCAATACATGTTCCTTGGTGATAATTGGAGAATTATGGGATTCAGGAATATGTGGACTTTGGAAAGAAGTCTTGGGAGTGAAATTAACACAGAATTTGTTTGCTACTGTATTGACAGTATCTATTGGGTCTAAGTGCTGCCATTTTGAACAAATTCATTGCAATGTTGGGTGTTATTCCAACATTGAAATAAGATTTATAATTACTCTTAATTTCAGAAGCTCGTTTACCTTCATGGTCTGCTTTAGAAGGCCTAATAGTATTTAGTATTTTTCAAGTTGTTAGTAATATTTCTGATACCATCTTTGATAACAGTGTTTTTTTTGTGTGTTAGTGTGTATAATATTTTTCTTTTGCTGTAAAATGTATTTATGCTGGATGACCACCAAAAAGGTTTGTTTCTTAATTTCCCAAAATATTTTTATTTGGTGGAGACTACCAGCAACATACATTTATCTCAATGGATGTAGAATTGCTGTGTGAAATTATTTGCTGTGTCACCATCAGAGCTGATGCTGCCATGAGTTAACTTTAAAACCTTGTTGTATAATTTGATGAGGTTAGTACATTTGAAATCATTGAATTCCAAGATATTAGATACAGGGGTTTGGAGATTTTGAAGGTGAAAGTTACTAGTTTATGGCCCAACTTAACTAGAGAAGGACATTCCATAGGAATAGTGCACAAAGAGGCTATATTTGTAAGGACCAGATTGGGAATATTATGTCCTCAGGTGGGTTTCCTTACTATCCGATCCAAGGAGTTTTAGTTATTAAATCTAAGAACATCTAGGTGCTCCAGTTTATTGAGGAGTAGTTGACATCCCCCAATGTAACATAATTCTTTCTTTATAGGGAGTGCATTGAGTACATTTAGTAATTTTACATGATTATCGGGAACATAGAGGATGTCCTATAACAGACTACAACATGAGAATTTGTCTTGTTTAAGGGGATCTGGAATTCTATGGGTCCCATAAGTGGGTCTCTGGGAATGTGCCTGGAGGTGATATGTTCCTTAACAAATATGGAGATACCAACACAGTTACCATCAATCCCAAAAGCACAGTAGGCACAAAATCCAGGTATGGACAAATTTCTTTGTTTGGATTTATATAGATTTGCTACAAATGTAGGATAGCCTCATGATTGGGCAACTGAGCAAAGCTACCTTAATGTGATCTTGTTTTGAGTTTGATATGTTTGTTATGTTGAAATATTCATTAGCTGGGCTATACCTAGAAAAGTCACTATGGGGACAATAAATCCTTTAGCTAGTATGCAGAAGATTTGGAATGAGAGGAGTAGGCCATCCCTTGTCAATCAAGTTGGACTGTTGCCCATCTCATCTCATTCTGACACGTACTAGTTCTCCTGGAACAACACCAACTATATAACCAATTGCTGAAGTCAAGGCAACTACTTTTTCTTTTTACCTAGGCATCATTCCTGGAGAAGGAGTATTTCACTCAGGACCAGTATTGTGCCTGCATTTGTCACATAAATGAAGGGTGCTGATATGTCACTTTCTCAGGGCTTTGCTCCCAGGTCCTTTATCTCCACATGGATCACCATATATCTGTCAGGTGAAAGGGGCTTTAGAGCCCCTGTGATGTCAAATAAGCTAGCAACTGATAAACAGCTCACTTTTACCCTAACTTTGTCTTGTCTACTGACTGGAGAATCTGCATACCTAATTACAGAGTCATTGATCAGTGAAACATTTTTATTAATACAGTGGTTTTGGGTAATAGATATAAAGTGATTTGACTCTTAGTGACACAACTATTGGTGTGCATGAATAAGATAGATTTACAGTGAGACCTAGTCTCCCTAGATTTGGGAGACTTTGGTAAAGATTTTATAGCATTAGCATATGACATTTGTATGTGATTTTGTGAAGTAAGAGTCACAGTCCTGTTTTCTTTGAGAAGGAGGCCTCTAGATTAATTAAATATTTGCACCTCTCACAGACAGAATTGTTTGCTTTGAGTGTTTACTATCTGTGAGCATAAGACAATAATTACTACTGTTTAAGGATGACAAGTACTAAGATGCTGTAAACTGAAAGGGCACAAGGAGGCTGACTTTCCATTTTGGTCTAGTGACTCAGGGAATTTAGTTAGGAAATACACAAACCAAATGACGTTTAGCTGTATACTTTAGTTTAAGAAGGAATGCAACTAAGAGGGTTTTGTTATGAAAGGATACACTGACTAACACAGAATAAATATATGCAGCTAAATGAGATTATTTCAGGAGGAAAGCATACTCTAAGATATTAAAAGAAGACTAGTCCTAGCCTGCACAGCTCTGTGCAAACAATAGGCTCTTATTGGCTAAGATGGCAACTGTGAACGTATGAGTGGTGTAGAGCAGCTATGAATACTTTGAAGACAACAGAGTAATTCAAGCACACACTGAGGCTTGTTGCTCAGCTATGGGCAGCTGGTGGGCACTTGCAAATCCGACTTGTACACTGACTAAACCCGGTCTAGGAGAAGGAGGTGATATGACTACAGGTGTAGGTCAAGACACCTGCATCTCTACAGCGCACATTGTCGCAGTATGGTACTACGTGTGGCAATAAGCTAAACCATACTAAAATGCCTTATACATAGCAACAGAAAAAGCAAGACAAAGATCAACAGAGTAGACTAGACCAACACTAGAATTTTGACTCAGTAATGAACACAAGCTTAGAGCTAGTCTGTTTTTCTGTTTTGCCACCAGAAAAAAAAAAAAAAAAAGAAAACAACCATTTAAATTCATAGCACAGTAACTAAAATCAGCTGGAAACAATATAGTTTGCCTTTGTATACTCCATATTAAGCAAAATTAATCCAAAGTCACATAGCCAGGTGGTCTTGGATTCAGCAGCAGAGTCAAATCTGGTTTGAACTGGTCACTATCTGGGTTTTTGTTTACAACACTGGAAAACAGCAAGAAAAAAAAAAATATTTGAAATAACTGAAAACAGCAATAGAGGACTCCAACTAATAACATCATACAAGGTTTTACCTCAGCAGCAAACACAGGTCTAGAACTAGCCCTGGTTTCTCTTCTGCCATGAGAAAAGAAAAAGTAATTTAAATTTAAAGCAAAGACTAAAATTTAGCTAGAAACAGTTTAAGGGTGTATTGGTATACTCGGTAGTAGGTTTGAATAAAAGATGGGGTGACAATGTGAATGCCTTAGCCAATATTGAATTAACATGGATTTTTAGGTTAGGAGCACACTTACACCCAGGTTTAAATCAGAGCATTTGCATTAAACCTATATTAGATGGTAGGATATATAGATAGAAGGTTAATACCCTTGTTCTACATATACTAACAATGCTGTCATCTATTTACCTGTTTATTTACTTGTTTATTCATCTGCATCTATTTATATATTTATTTATTTATCTACTTATTTATTTATTTGTTTTTATACTTAATGAGATAAATATTTATATTTATATTTATATTTGGTAATAAGTATGAAAATAAATAATAAAAATTTTTTTAGAAATAAGTATTTTAGAATATTTTAACAATGGTTAATAAATATTTATAGGTTTTAAGAATGTTTATATGCATACGTTATATCTGTTTATACGTTGAAAATGATCTAATGAATAGGTGGTTAAATATGATTTATATAATATATATGTTTTCAGATGCAATATAAATATAACCTATATAACCTTATCAATTTTGCTTGCATTTAACAAGTGTACTTCAGTGGTTCTAAATGTGTTTTAAAAATGTTCTAAAAATGTGTTTTAAAATGCGTTTTAAAATGTGTTTCTAAAATGGGTTTATTAATTCCTTCAGTGAATCAGTGCTCAGTGCAAAATTTTAAAAAAGATTTAGACAATTAATTAATTTCAACTATAATTGATGAATTAAGCACTAATTGATAAAGTAGCTACAATTGACTAGGTATATATACCTTTGGCAAACTGTAGTTGTATGTGAAGATCTGAAGAAGCGCACTTTGGTGCGTGAAAGCGCTTGTCTGTCTGTCCCAATAAAAGAAGTTCGTATATGGATTACTGAAGACTCGTTCATTTTTCTCTGGGTGTTGAATCCTACAGTGTATTTTGCTTCTATTGTTCCTTCGTTTGACTGGACGATTCTATTGGGACTTTCTGGTATTTTCGTTTATTATTATACTCGGTAGTAGCAAACTCAGACAAAAATCACTTAGCCACATTGCCTTGCTTCACTAGCAGAATCAGATCCAGTTTGAGCTGGTCATATTCTGGGACCCTGTTTATAACAAAATGAAAACAGCAAGAACATACCTTATTTATAACAATAGTAAACAGCTATTGAAACCTCAGCAGAGCACACCAGCTATAAACTACACACTAGAATTTTGTCTCAACAGCAAATAAAAAACCAGGACTATTCTGGGTTCTCCTCTTCCATGGGGGAAAAGTAATTTCAGCTAAAAGTAAGGTCTCTGAAGACAGCTATAAATAGTACATACGGTTTTAACACACTCAATATTAAGCAAAATCAAGAAAAAATAATTAGCCCTGGTGTCTTCGCTTCACTAACAGATTCAGATCAGGTATGAGTTGTTTGCATAATATAAGGCTCTGAAAGTGAAGACAAAGACAAAATGACCAGCAATGTGGGAATTATGAATACATTAGACTGTACTGTGGAAAACATTTAATTTCAGAACTTGCATAATTTGGTCCAAGAGTATGGGAAACCACAGATGTATAAGGAAAGAAACAATCACTTTACATCCTGAAGACTGATTAAATCTGCCACCTTCATTTATTAACTAACTAACAGCCTTTGAAGAGTTCCTTAAGCTGTTGACATTTAGCAGTCAAGATTAATAGGCCTTCTTTACTTATTTAGCAGGATTACAATGTGCCTTCTTTAATCTGTCCTTCTATGTTCATTTATTCATTGTAGCTCATAACAAAATTTTAACTCCCCCCTTGCCATCACCTGTACCTGTTTTGATGACAATCAATGACTACTGTTCACCTCTTAATGTCGAAAACATGTTTTATAAATTAACTTTTTTATTTTGCAGCTGCTTTCTGACATCTGCCACCTTTCTCATACTTGCAGCTCTCTTTTATCTTTGTTTACTCTTACTTTTTCACACTGGATCTATTCATCAGTGCCCTCCATATCATGTGTGTGGCAGATAGTTCCATACTCCCCAGCTCCCTTTTGTCATATTGTTCTCTGGTGCAGCAGTATAGCCAAAATTGCCTTTCTGTCTGCATGTAGTACATAGACCCTCACAGACTCTCACAGTTTCTCACATGCTTCGCATATTCCACTAACATTACATATTTTTAAAAGGCACTAAGTGCTAATATGCCTCTCCTTCCCCCACACATAACAAATCATTGGTTGCACCACTTCATACCTCTCAATCTCTTAGAACAAGAAATCTAGACAAAGCCAAAAATATTGGGGGGGGGGGGGACAAAGGCCCAAAAACATCTACAGACTTTAAATATTGCTAGTATAAATTTATAAAGTTGCCAGAATAACACCATTTGTATTAGCATGCAATGTCTGAAGGATATGAAATCTGAAACTCACATATAAGTCATTATTTAGTAAACTCAATCCTCCAAGATTTGCCAGAAAACCATACATTTTATGAAGAACAGTCCAAAAACACAAGGAAAAATCCAGACATTCTGCAAAAAATCTGTAGAGTTGAGAGGAATGTACAACTTAAGTCAATATACATCTATCGACCCCATTCTAAGTAACAATCAACATGTGTACAGGCTTCTCTGCTTTGAATGCATGACCCAAATTTTCCCCCCACTCCAGAATCCATACAGGCTTCTCCTCGGCTACAGAATGCATTACTCTAAATCTTCCCCCACTCCACAATCCATACAGGCTTCTCCTCTGCTTGGAATGAATAATCCCAAATCTCCCCCCACTCCACAATCCATATAGGCCTCTCCTCTGCTTGGAATGCATGATGTCAACCCCCCCCCCATCCACAATCTGCACAGGTGTCTCCTCTGCTTGGAATGAATAACCTCAAATCCCCCCCCACTCTACAATCCAAACATATCAATGTTTTGTGCAACAGCCCCACAACTTCACAGTGTCTTTATAGTGTCCAAAGTATTTTTTTCAGGAAGTGCATTCATATGCAGGGGCAATCCCAATCTGAATCTTCTGTTTAGTGTCAAAGTGAAAGTCACAAAATTCTGACATGGCTCTTTATGCTTATTCTTTCTTTAAGTGAATAAAAAGCTTCTGTAACAATGTTTCTGCCTTTGGGGGGGGGGGGGGTTAAACCCTATATGTATTAAAAACTTAATGTCTTTCACCTAGAAGAACAGGAAGGAATAAAGAACTTCTCTTGCGTGAAACATCTTTAGTAATGGTAATTCTCTTCATATGTAACTGATGCTCACCTTATTTCTGGTTGCAGGTTTTCCTTTAAAGCATCTGTCAAAACAGTCATGGCACAAGACCTCTAGATCATTCTGTTCTTAATTGGTCTCTTTCAGTCTTGCCACCTCAACCGGCATCTGACATTCTGTTTCTTTGGTGACCTCATTAACATGAGAATATTTCTATTATACATATGTGGATGTCAGTGCACTCAATGAGTCTACTGTATCTCCTGAACCCTTACATGAGGATGACCTAGATCATAGCAAGATTTCACCATGTAATGGGATAGCTTATGTGCTATAGACAGACTGAAATATCACTTGTTTGGTACCAGTAGACATCAACTGAGCCATTCGGCTGAACAGTTGGTGTCTCCTGCACATGACTGTCCAGCAAAAGGCAATTTGTGGACACAGCTTACTTCCAGAGTCCCATGGCCTCTTGAAATAGAGGGGAGGAAGGTTCCTCCCTGCTTGTTCATATACTTTACCATAGCAATGCCATCAGTGTGGACAGCAACTGTACCTGCAGGAGTGAGTAGAAATATATTAATTTCTAGAGCGTCTATGTGCATATTGGACTCTCTGTGATCACATACTTTGTCTTTCTGCCACTGAAAATGGCACTCACCCTAGGGCAAAGGTGTCTGTGATGACACCACTGGTAAAATGGGAGCTTTGAAGAGTCCTGCAGCCCCAGCTCAAATTCTTTACATAATTTGGAAATTTTGATTGGGAAGGTCATCTGATTTACAAGTTGGTCACGCTACACCTCCAATATCCTTTGCATAACTCTTACGTGAAACCATGGTTCAGGAAATAAGTAGATAGTGGCTGGCACTATCCCTAAAGCCCAGAGGTAAGCAGCAGCAAGAACGGGTTGGTTCTGGATGATCTGCCGAGTTGTGTTCCAGAAGGTAATGTCCTGTCTGCACGTAGAAAGACCTAACAAAACAGAGTGACCAGACTGTCTAGGTGAATGCGAGAATCTGAGTGGACATAATTATGACTTCTCTGTAATAATTGTGATTTCTAGAAACTAAAAAAATGTTAGAAGAGGCTGACTTATTGCTATCAGATTGTCTGTTGCTGGGTTCATTAGGATCTAGTTATCCAAATACAGAAATATTTTGGTGCCCTATAGCCTTTGGCTCATCACAATAGTGGACATTTACTTGGTGAACACTCTGAAGGTTGTGGTGATCCCATAAGAATCCAACTCAGAAGTGCAGAAATCTCCTGTACTACTGGACAGTTTTGATGTATATATAGGCATCTTAGAGGTCCAAAGAACACAACCATTCTCCTTTGGAAAGACATAGAAAGATCAGCATCTCCATGACCTCATAAAAAGGCTCTTTTGGAATGTATTGATTTAGACTGTTCAGAATGACATTATGTGTGGGGGCTTTTTGTTTTCTTCGGCACTAAAAAGAGGCTTGAACAAAAGCTTAGCCCTTTCTGGTCATGTGGGGCTTATAGGATGGCTGACTTTTAAAGGAGGCCAAGAACCTCATTTATTGCTGTAGATCTCTGATGGGGTGGTACATTTGGATAGGGATGAGTCTACAAACTAGGATAGGGAAATAATGGGATTTTGTAGCCTCTTATATTTTCCCTTCCCAAAAAAGCCAGTAGCACTGGTACTAGAGACTGATGATGATACTGGGGTTTGGGCCAACAGAGTTGATTCTAACTAACTGAAACTGAAGCTGTATGAGGCTGGGATCATGCCTATAGAGAAATATACTAAAAGCCAGCATTGACAGTTTGACCCTGACAAATAGGACTGGAAAACTGCGTGATTCCAACATTGTTGATGGAGGCATTAACTGTGAGGACTGAAAGGTTGATCTCCACAATGTAATAGTCATTCCAAATGGAGTCAATGTCACATCCAAAAGGTTGAGTTCTAGCTACAGGGCAGAAGTACCTACCTACGCTGAATAAGATGACATCAAACAACTTTGTACAAATGCCTTGTCAGTGTAGAGGAAATCAATGCCTGAAGCTACAGTCCCACGATTGAGACTGCAGTAGATGTCAAACAGTCTGTCAATGTCAATGCCAGCTACTGCAGGTTGAAAAATGGCTTCACCAGGACTAGGACCAGAGTAAAACTACAAGCTGATAAGGAAAAGCCCAAAGTTTGAAAGGCAAAAAAGTTAAAGTAGAAAGTGCTGTAACCACTCTGATGTTAGTGGGGGAGAGACCTGAAACTACATTTGCTACATCCCAACAAATTCCTGCCATTGCTACCTAATCCATCTTCAGAGAAAATGACCTGCAGGACCTGACAGATCTAGTAGATAACAAATGAAGAACCAGCAAAAGCTTTCTAAGTTCAGTTTCAAAGCTACTGAAGTCACACTCTCTCAGATCATGAGCAAGGGCAAGGGACTCCTTTGAAATAATGATTACAGTCATTTAACTGCACAAGATTGAGAAGGGGTAACATAGCCTTCTTAAAAAAGGGACTTGAAGATGAACCTGCTTTATAGATGTGAGGAAGCTTTTCATTTCATTTCACTACACTTGGGGAGTATAGAAACCTCATCTGCACCAGTGAAGGGATAGACCTAAGCACAGAAGAAGCAGTACTGTAGCTAGGGTGTGGTGAAGGGGAGTGGCTGGCCTAGGCACAAGCTATTAAGGGGCATGATCGGTACCTCAGAAGAGTTACCAAATGGGTACACATGTAGTGACATCATTTATTTACAGCCCCTCAGTTGCTGTTATTGCTTCTTGATTTACTGCATTTTGTTATTTATAGTGTGTATGTGTTTGTAACTGTAGCATGGACCCAGTATAAGCTCGTTGCTATAGTTATTGAAGGAAATTTTTTGTTATTGCTCTGGATGTCAACTGACCTGGGTGTGGCTCTGAGAAGAAACATGTAGAGGAGTGGCAGACCTGTGTTTGAGCTTAACTGCTATCTATTCCTCATATCCTTCAAAGTAGAAGACTTGAAACCAGCACAACTACCCCACTGTTGATTGAAGCAACTCATCCACTCTCTTCACACACTTACTCTGTCTTTATGGGGGAACCGTGATACCCCACTGATTCTATTTGTAGTGTTTAGATTCTTTTTTATCCATGGTACAGGAATCAGTAACTATCTGAAAGACCAGCTATTAAGCAAAAGTAATCATTAACTCACTATATCTAACCAACGCAGTAATAATAGTATGTCAAGAGAAAGAAAAGCTCTAAATCAGAGAGTGGGGAATGGGGGGCAATGGAAACTCAAATGAACTGACTTGAAATATGAAGATAAGATTGGAGATAAAAATAGTTTAAAATGCAAGATATATGAAAAAAACACCAAAAGGTATTCAGTGGCCTAAGGCCATTCATAGCTACTACCTTTTAGGAAGCTACAAAAAAGACCTGGAGTTGGGTCCTTACTAGTACAACTAGTACAGCAGTACTAGTACAGTATTGTGGGGGCCAGATAGCCTTGGAAAGCTTTGAATGCCAACTGTCAAAAACCTGATAAACTTTGACCTGCTGGTAATGAAGATGGAACTCCCAATATCAGATCTAGTGTTCAGTGACGTGTATACAGTTGTTATAAAAAGATGGCATGAGGGAAGATAACCAATTCTGTCTATATTTGCATTTAGAAAAGAGCAATTATCTCTGTGTTATGAGACTCTGTCGTGTGAGTTCATACCTGTGTTTCCTTCCAACTTTCAAGCTATGTACTACAATGTTAAACATTATCAATGAAAGGTGCTTGGGGGGTAGTAAAAATGAAGTTTCTTCCTCAAATTTTTATGTGATGACCAAATATGTACAAGCAAATCAAAGATTTAGCAAGAACATGTATCTGATGTCAAATCATCCAAATATGCTACCACAAGGACCCTTGAGAATGGCTGTCAGTAGTAAGGCAGTGTATTCACATTGACTTCACAGAACTATTCATGGGCTGTATGTTTTTTTATCGTTGATGTATACTCAGAATGGCGAAAGGCCAATTGTATGAAGCCCAGTACCTCTGCAGAGACTGTTGCAGTGTTAATGAACAACATTTGCAAGGAACATCTTTCCTGAACACATCTACAGTGATCATAGTCAACAGTTCACATATGAAGAATTGACAAAGCGACATAGCATTAAACATCGCACATTATGTTCCCCTCATCCAAACAAATATGAACTAGCAGAACTGAATGCACAGACATTTATTAAAGCCACGAAATCTGATTAAAAACCAAGATAATGTTTGATAGAACATCTTTTTATTTACTGAAAAGACAATACTTTTAGCTACAAAATGACGCTAGTAATGTTGTTCATAAATTAGAACTTGAAATCTTGTTTAGACAATGAAATTAGATGTTAGGATACAAGTACAAAGCAAGCAGTTTTATAACATTAAGCAATTACCAATTCCATAATTCTTGAAGGCTAAAGGACCAAGACTTTACCCTAACATGGATTGCTAATCAAGACCATGCCACTAGAGGGAAGGATGACCTCAGACTTACCCCAGCCATAATGAATGGCTCATTATGTCGGATTCTAAAATACCTACTCTCAATGTAAGTGACTTACTCCAGTGCTAGGATGCTTTGTAGATAAGCATTACAATGGAAAATGTCACTTACTCTCAGAGTAAAAGCAATGTACAATCTGACCCATTGCATGCCACCTGAAGGATAGTAGGCTCATGACAACTTAGGAATTAAGGACAACCAGTTTTCTTCTAAAAGTCCAAATGGCTCCAGCAAAGATAGAGCACAACTTCAGCTAAAAATCAACATTAAAGAGGCAGTCCCTAAATGTGCTGTTGATAGCTGCATTAGCTGACATCCAACTGGAGCACCACACATGCTATTCAAGTCTGAGAGGTCCCAGAAGAGACTGTTTGTGAAGGGGTATAGTAATGTGCACAAAGAGAGAAAATTTATTACAGCAATTACAAGACAGCATAAAATGTATGTCAAGAGTTTTTTTATTTGAGTGAAGTTTGCGTTGCTGAGAAAGTGAGAATTTCTGTACCACAAAGGCTGACATCACCGATGGTTGCATAACTAAGCATTGATTTAGAGTTAAAAGTGCTTTTCAGTTAAATGGTTTTCTGTTCAAGACTCTGAGAGGTGTGAAAATCCCCCAGGTGTAAGATACAAGCTTTTCATCAAAAGGGAAGAAAAAATATTTTATTTAAATTCTGTTTACATGTTTTAAGTTGCACTTATAGAGTGACCTGTGTGGTGCTACTTTTTTGTACTTCTCTGCTTTCTGTCTAAGTTTTAGCCCAAAAAAAAGTTTGCATTTTTTTTAGTTTGTTCTAGGACCTTAGTCTTATAACTTAATTTGCATTTGTGGGATGATTGTGTATTACTGCAAGATTTTAGCATTGTTTAGACATTATACATTATACTGCACTTTTATTTTCATAAGTAGAATTATACATTGAAGGTAGCTTTTTGTATTTTGTACCCAGGCTGGGGCATCAATCTTATGGCTTCATTCACGGTGGTGGCAGGACTGTGATCCACTGACAGATTTGAATCACATTTAGTAATTTAGTACAGTGTTACTGGTAAATTTCTGTATAGTCTTGTGCCTTAGTCTACAGTGGGATTGCAATAGTGGCAGTATTGTGAATTCTGCTCGAAAAGTTGTGTTTCAGTACTTTTTATATCTGTATACACCTTCTTAAAATTGCATTCCAGTAGTCTGGTGCCTTAATCTGTGGTGGGATTGCAGTAGTGGCAGTATTGTGAATTCTGCTCCAGGAATTGTGCTTCAGTATTACCTGCTTAAAGTTGCATTCCAAAAAGGTTAACGTTTGCATTTTTAGTTTGTTCTAGGACCTTAGTCTTATAACTTCATTTGTAGTTGTGGAAAGATTATGTATTGCTGCAAGAGTTTAACATTATTTATACATTATACTGTACTTCTATTTTCATTAGTAGAATTACACATAAAAGGTAGTTTTTTGCATTTTGAACCCAGTCTGGGGCCTCACTCTTCTAGCTTCATTTACAATTGTGACAGGACTGTGATCTACTGCCAGATTTGAGCCTCATTTAGTCATAACAGTCTTACTGGTAAGTTTCTGCATAATTTGGTGACTTAGTCTGTAGCAGGATTGCAGTAGTAGCAGTATTGTGAATTCTGCTCCAGGATCTGTGCTTCAGTACTTTTTGTAGCTGCATATACCTGCTTAAATTGCATTCAATTAATATGATGAATTAGTCTATGATGGGATTGGAGTAGTGGCAGTGCTGTGAATTCTGTTCCAGAATTTGCTATATAAACTTGCTTAAAGTTGCATTCCAGTGCCTTTCTGTTTAACTTGCAACTGTTTTTCCCCTGTTCCTTGAGTCTGCCCCAGTCCCACCTCAGAAGTTAAACTAAATGTTTATGAAATTTTTACCATAGCACTAGAATTGCAGTTTGAATTTTCCTCAATCCTCTCACCCTTTTCTTGTCATGATTTTAAAAAGCTGCGTCTCTGGCTCCCACCCTTTATGGTCATTTGACTTCCAAAGTCTCTGCCTCCCCTCTTTCATTGTTATTGTTTGTTGTGTAAGCTAAGTACTTTCCCAACCCATCATTTTCCATATATCCTTAATACTTAGTGCCAACCCAGCAAGCCAGTATTGCACTTGAGTAAACTTCCCTTTACAAATTGTCTCCTGCTCATTTTCCCAGAACTCCCACTTGCTTGGTATCCTTGCCATACTCTACTGGGGTCCTGAGTTAATCCTGCTCCATCCTTATCAGATAACAGATTTATTTTATTGTTTTGCAACTATTTAGAGTGCTACTGCTTTATTTTTGCTTTATTTGTTCATTTTGCCTTTAAACTATTCCAGACATCCCAAATACTTGAAACTGCATCGTCAAGACAGATTAAGTTGTTTTCTTGTAGCATTATACTTGCAAGCAGTCTTTCTTGGTATTTTTACATCAGTAGATCAGCAGTGCCCTGCATAGACACAAATGCTCAGAAAGTACATTTTATCTATAAAACTACCCTTAGAAGTAAAACTTGTAACTAAGTGTGCCTAAAACAAAGTCAATGCACAGAGACAAGCTTAGAGCACCTAATTTTCACAATAAAAAGCACTACTGTTAAATGTTAGCATAATCTAACCTTTTCTAGTGCCAAATACCAAAGACCACCCAAGTATATCTCTGTATATCCCAGTCCACAACCTACAAAAGCCCTCCCAAAAAAGGTCCAGACAACATGGATATGCAATTTCTAAGTGTTGCCACAGACAGCTTGGTAGATATAGGTATCCTGAGACAATGCAGCCATTGTCTGAATTTCACAGATGACTATTTAATCCACAGTATGTAAGAGATGCACATACACAATTTCACTGGAGGAAAAAATCTTGCATACAAATAAGGTTTTCAAGAGCACACACACACACACACACACACACACACACACACACACACACACACACACACACACACACTACATCCACCACACACATAGACCAACTTATGCTGAGGCACTAAAAAGCAGTCTTTTTAAGCATCACAGATCTCCTAAGCCTATAAATGGCAATGCCTATACTCAGCAACCGCTAAAGCACTCACCAAAAGCAACACCAAACACCACACATATGCCTACACCCATTGGAGCCCCAACAGCAAAACCCATTAAGACAAGCAAACAAGTTACCCAAGACTCTTGTCATAGGTGACTTCATTGTATGACACACAGATGCCTCACTGACCAGACTGAACCAGGAGCTTATCAGGAGCCAGGATCCACCAAGTTATGCATGCATTCAAGTCACTGCACCACAGGTACCAGTATGTTTCTATCATAGTCCATGCGGGTATTAATGACTTGAGAAGTACTTCCCTGGACTATATGAAGACAGACATTGTTGAGCTCTCTGAATGAGTCTCAGACAGGTATATGCCTTGCATTGAGCAGCATTCTACCTTCACCAAGGATGATGCCACAGTATGCACAAAAGATGATTGACTTCAATAGTTGACTTAGTCTCTGGTGTCTTGTTAGGGAGATTCAATATTTGTCAGCATGGGAGGTTATAGCTAATAAACCATGTTGCTTTGCAAAGGATGGTCTGTGCCTGTTTCCCCTAGGCTTCCAAATATTGGCTAAAACTTTATCAATCCCCTTAGAGACTTTTTAGGCAATGCCAAATTGACAAACCTACTGATGTAGCAAATAAAAGCACCCCAGAAATAAGAATATTACTGCTCAGTGCTAGGAGCCTAAACAAGAAACTCCACACACTACAAGCTGTCATCACTGTGGTGAATATAGACATCTGTGCCATTACTGAGACATTGTTTAAATCTGCAGAAAGCACTCCGACAATGCAGAGCTTCAGTGCCTTTTACACATTTAAGCCATCAGCAGACAGACAGGGACAAAAGGTGGAGGAGTCTCAATCTGTATTAGCAACAAGCATAACTCTAGGTTGGTTAAACAAGCTGATGTACTCGAATTTATCCATGTACAAATCACCATAGATGAAGTCCCATACAAGCTATAGGTCACCTTCTATGTCCCTAGAATCCCATAGCAAGTACTTAGACCTACCGGAGACACTCACCATTAAACCAAATAATCTATTCATGGGAGACTTTAACTAAGCCTGTATAGAGTAGGAAACATACATTGCCTCCTACTCACCAGCACAATGATTTCTGGATTTTATTAACACAAATACCCTTGACCAGATAGCACATACCCATCAGAGTTTCAAACATACTGGACCTGGTACTCGCCGATTTGGGAGAACACTACACCCCCACCACCCTGCCCAGTGTCACGTCCTCACTTTTGAGGTTGGACCACAAAGCTGTCTCCTTCAAAATAAAAATAAACTTGGTAACCCCAGCAAACCCTGTAACAGTTAAGAATTATTCCAAAGCAAACTACACCATATTAAGCAATAGTTTGTTAAAATTCAATGTCCCTGACATCTCTGAGTTCACAGCAACCTATGCAGAATTCTTCACAGAGACCCTGTACAACCATGCAAATGGTTGTATAGAGGCTACTGTACCTACTAGAAGTAATCCCATAACAAACTCTAAAAAGGGTATATAATAAAAGGAAAAAAGTCATGGCTACAATCAGGAACAGCAACTCCCATAATGATAGGAGCTCTCTAATTAAACTAAACAGATAACTAAGAGGACTAATTAATCCCAACAAGGCCAATAACAAGGTCAAGTAGGCCTCACAGGCTAAAGACAACCACAAGGCCTTCTACAACTATATCAGAAACCTCAAAGTTAGCACACGTTAGTGTGCCGAACTGATGGTCAGTTGTGCTACCTTCACTGAGCAGAGTGACATAACAAATTTGCTGGCCGACAAATTCAGCTCAAACTTTACCTCTAACCCCCCCCCAATAAAATACAAACTACCATAATCCCCCTGCCTCCTGGTGGTACATGCTAAGACCAAAAACACAGCCTCAATGGGCGCCAACAATATCCCTAGAGGCCTCGTAAATAGTTTGAAATATGACTTATCAGGACCACTTGAGTCACTTTTTAACTATAGTCTCAAAATAGGCTTTGTGCCATGAGAATGGAGGACTGCAATTGTTATCCCGCTTCACAAGGGTTGACCATCAACCAACCTCAGAATCTGTAGACCTAGTAGTCTGAGTAGTCTAATATGCAAAACCATGAAACAAATTGTCATGGAAATGACTAACAAAGTCATAGGCAACCTTCAGATACTGGACCCAGCCCAGTTTGGCTTTGTCAAGGGAAGGTCCTGCCTACTAAACCTGGTGGACTTTTTTCAGAAGGTCACTGAGGCAATGAATGAGGGGAAAACAATGCATATCATGTATCTGGACTTGGCTAAGGTGTTTATTACAATACAAACTCACTGAACTGGGCATAACCCCCTACATAACACACTGGATTTCCAGCTGATTCACAGATAGGGCCCAGGAAGTCAGGTAACTCAGGGCTCCATGCTGGGACTGCTCCTATTCAGCATCTACTTCTTGAATGTAAAGGCTAATGTCAAGGGCTTTTGGCTGACCACATTTGCAGATGACTGCCAATTGGGAGCTATTATAGATTCCACACATGAAACAAACATCTTACAAGAAGGTCTAACACAATCAAACGACTGGTGCCAAAGTTACAAATGAAAACTCTATGCCAAGAAATGCATTAAAGTGCCTTTTAGGAAAACTGCCACCCAAACTAATTAGTCTGTTGAAAAGACACCCCTAAGAGTTGATCTACTAGTCAGGAATCTGGGAACATAGGTAGACAGCAATCTGGCCTTTGACCAACATATGGCCAAGGTAGTAAGAAAATTATTTTATGTCACCCAAGTTATAACTAAAGGCATGGTATCCAGGTCCAAAGAAGTCATAATGCCATTTTATCTGGTCCTTATCAAATTCATCATTGAGAATAATGCCCCCTTCAGTATGTATCTGACCAGACATATGCAACAGTTGGAATGCCCACAATGGTTTCTTATCAGGAGAATCCAGGGCATAAATACATTGTCCTATATGGACCTCCTTGAAGCTCTGTGTCTATACTCATTCTCCTACAGGTCACTGAGAGGTGATCTATGCCTGACATACAAGGCATTCTCTAATGGAATTTTTGCACATTCACAAAATGAACAGCATCGGTGCCATGAGATCCAGTGAATTAAATTTTGATTATCACATAAATATGACATGTTGCTGAGACAGATATGCATCTCAGATGATCCCCATGCTCTGGAACAGGCTCCCTATCCATGTGAATCAGAGTTTATGCCTAACCCTATCTAATAATAACCATTGACCAATGGATGAGAAATTGGAAATTCACTTCAGGTCTGGCCCCCATGTCTCTGATAGACAGAGGCAGACAGTAATGCCCAAACTAACACCCTCCCAAACACATAACCTCTAGAAACTTCCAGTGTATCATACCCCCTCCTAATAAATGCCCATGATGCATAGGGACACAAATGGCTAGGCATACAAAGACCCTGGTAGTTGTTAGCCTAGCATATACCTATGAGCACTGATAACACCACCATAACACATTACATTATTGCTATTTGGTATTCACAGTACTTTTATAATTGATAACATCTACGCATTATTTTTTTAAAACATCTTCATATAAATAGTATATTCTGTTATAATCAAACCTTAATACTTAAATTATTGTATTATATAATTTGTCTTCCAGGCTATGTAATTACAATGTGAAGAACTGTAGCATATTTGATGTTACCTCACCAGTGCATTTGTGTGCACATACATTTGGATGGGAATACCTTCTGTAATATTCAAGCAGCAAATAAACAGCAGTATTACCTTCTCTTTCATTATATGTTTCTTTAGAGTATGAATACAACTGTCTGAACACAGCAGAAATAACACTGAATCATGTCCATGTTTAGTAGAATCTGGCCTGTTGGTTTGATTGCATTATTATGCATAGGTTCATAGCTGTGTACTAGGCTAATGGTCCTGGAGCCTTTACAAGCCTAGCCCATAGAAGTGCCCTGGCATTGTGCCACCTGTCGTTATTTCCCAGTGCCTGTATCAAGTAGAGCCACTGGAGTGATCCCCGGGTTGAACTTTCTATTTCCCATCCAATCATCAAGATTTCTTTTGAAGAGGACCAGTGAGGTGCTCTGCTTGACATGTACAGGAAGTCTATTCCACAGCATGGGCAGTCTCTGGGTGAGGAACCTGCCCCTCCAGCATGTTCTGTTGATTGTGGTAATGAGGTTGAGGTCTCTGGAGCATGTGGTGCAGAGGGATTGGGATGTCTTTAGATGTAGCATTTCTAACAGAGCTGGGTCAGACATGGCTTTGTAAGTCAAGCAGAGATCACCTCTAAGTAGGCAATATGCGACAGACAATAGCAGGAGTCTTTTGAGTCTGTCCATGTAGGGCATGTGTTTAATGCCTAGGAACCTCTTTGTGAGGTACTTCTGTGGCCTCTCCAGCTGTTGCAGGTATCTAGTGAGGTACATGCCAAATGGGGCATTATACTTGATGATTGGTCTAATGAGGAAAGAGTAGAGAGAGATGATGACCTCTTTCTTCTTGGATGCAAAACCCCTGGTAATGAGATGTGCCACATAGAAGGACTTTCTGACCATAGTGGCAATGTGGTGGTCAAAGGAGAGGTTGCTGTCAACCTACATCCCCAGATCTGTTATAACACCTTCAGTGTTCAGTGGGCTCTCATCAATGTGGTAATTAGTGGGAACTGAGTTTTTACCAAAGGGGATGATGACGCATTTTTTGATATTAAGCTTAAGGCCATGGTTTTGACACAAGTCATTGGTCTCAGTGAGGCCTTTCTGTAGGATGTTATTATTATAAAGAACTGTGTCTCAGCACATTCTTGAGCATGTGTGCCAAAAAATTGCTACTTTAAAGGAATAATTTACCTGTCCTCCATAATACCTTTATAAAGACAGGTCTGTGACATATTCAGACACAGAGACATCTCTTACACTTACAGGAATAATGTCTGAGTTTCTTGCTTAAATTACGTAGAGCATCAATATACCATTTTTGTTAGTAGCAGTAGGACATGATATTGAACTGAATGTGGAGCAATATTTGTACTTACTGTCAAATTCTGGCTCTTTCGCAATGTCTTAGTTAAACATCATTTTTTAACCTAGCAATGTTTTTCATTATATTTAAAGCTGAAGGGGGACAGGAGTTGGTATAGTGATTAAGATGTTTACCTCACAGACACAAAGAACAGAGTCTGATCCTCACCTTTGGAAGGGAAATTAGCTAAGCTTTAATTGACCCGGAGAGGCAGCTAACCTAGTACTTACTTACCTATGACAAATATAGGAGCCACTGTTTTTTTTTTTGTAGTCCTAGAAACATTCATGAATATTTTAAGGCTCTTTGAGTAATGTCTTTCTCTGTCTTAAAGGACAGTTAGAACATTCTGAGTTTGCTGCTGAATGGTTTTCCTTGTCTGTGAAGTATACTCAGTAAGTATAAACAAAGAACAGTGTGCTTGTATTACATTATTGCACCAATATATTGACCCACTCCTGATCTTACTAGGTCACTATTGCCTTTATATTTATTTCATTCATTTGTTAAGTAGGTAAGCTTATGTAGCAATTATGCCTCTTTTTGGGGTTGACTTGGAAGCACTCTGCCCTAGTATGACATGCTTAACTGCACACTTAAGTACTATACTTTATTATTTTTTTTAAACAGTTAATACTTTATCTATGATACTCCCTACATTTAAGTGAGTAGATAATGCGCGTGCGTGTGTGTGTGTGTGTGTGTGTGTGTGTGTGTGTGTGTGTGTGTGTGTGTGTGTGTGTTTGTGTACGTGTGTGCACGCACATCTGTGTCTACTGGAAGCACTGAGAGGGATAAGACTGTTTTGTTTGCCACTGTATTGAATATTTGTTTTGTATTACAGTAAGATGGGAATTCTGAATGTCCAAGACAAGGGAGAGGACAGCAATGCTTTAATTAGAACAATACACTTTTTTTATACATTAATAAATAAATATAATAGCGCAATATTTCTCTACTTGATCTCTGTAAACTTTTATTCAGCTGCAGAAGATTAAAGTATTAATGTAGGGGAAAAAAATCTGTTAATGTTAGGAAGTAATGGAAGGGATGGATACCATTAGAAATGTTTTGCTGAAGTGCATAATAATATACAAAGAAGACTTGCCATCTGTTAACTCCCTTTTATTACTGGAGCTGGCCCTTGTGCATAACTTTTCCTCCCCATCCTCTGTCACATACTGTTTCATTTTTAAATGTCACCTTGAACATCTCTATCGATCTACACTCAACCACAGGCTCTGACACTTTGTTCTAGTGCCTCACCACTACCTTCTGTGCTAAATAATATTTCCCTAAGCCGGCACTGAATAATCTGCCTTGCAGCTGCCACCATACCTCTCAACTGTCCAGATTTTCACAGAATGTCCAGATTTTTGCCTAATATATTCAGTCTGTTCCTCATAAAATTTGTGGTTTTCTGGCAAAAAACTTTGTATTGAAGTTATTAAATAATGAAGAACATTTGCGTTTCAGACTTTATATCCACTCAGAAAATTCATGCTAACATTAAACTTCTTATTATAGTAGCTTTCTAAGTTTGTATGAGCAATATTTAAAATCTGACCCTGTTTTTTGGCCTTTGCCTACCATTATTTTAGGCTTTGTCCAGATTTTTTGTATTAAGAGGTTCAGAGGTATGGCTGCCACACATTTCTTTTTACCCCTAGCTCAAAAGTGTGGTATACCTATTTTGTATAATATATTTCTCTTTTAGATATGCATACACTGTCTGCATATCTAGAAATCTAAGTTTTTTAGCACTCTAATATTTATTTATTTGTATGACTACCAAAACTGGACATAGCACTGCATGTAAAGGTTGCCAATATCTTGGACTAGTGAAATATGATCACATTATTTTGAATAACCTTGCAACTGCATTTTCACATTGCTTGCTTTAGCCTAGGGTGATCACGAGCCCTAGGGGCTTTCCCCTCTTCTGTCCTTTCTAAAACAACTCCTGTATGTATGTATGTTTTCTCTAGATCCCCTCAAGAAAGTGTGTAACCTTGAGCAGGTGCCTCCTATTTTTACAGGTAGCAGACTAATCCAAGAGTCGCTGAAATTGGACTTGTTTATCTGATACCATCACATCCCTTTAGGGGGGTACACTGGTAAATACCTACTGTATGTCTAAACAGCTGAAATGGAAAACATAGAAATGAGTGGACTGAAACTTCTTGGTAAGTAAGTATAACCTACTCCAGAACATTATACACTTGTAACTTATTTAGTTAAAAGAAGGGGTGTTAGGGTTTTAGACTGGGGGTTAGTATGCTTTATTTACATTTTATTTTTTGTTCTGGGATTTTGTGCCTTTGGTTCAGTAACTTGGGTTTTCTCCAGTTTAGACATTCTTGCACTGGTGTTTAAGGGTACCATTGTTGGTGTCAACACTGGACTGATTGATTTTGCTGCCAAACCACATTGATCAATGTTACAAATATGCTAAAAATGTCACTTCTAGTCTAGCACTTCAATGGTTAGTTTTTATTTTCCTGTATGGAAACCCCATCCACAGCAGATTTCACCATCTGCTTCTGTTCAGTCAGTTTCTCTGTCTGCATCTTCATTTTAGACCCTATATAGGCAAATGTTATAAATAATTAGTAACACAAAATGCTATTAATTGCATCATGTAAAAGACTCTAAACTTATGAAATATTATATATAACATTTAACAACTCAGTAATCTAAGTGACCAACATTTCAAACAAACTAAAGCACACTGCAGTTCTGTTTACGTTAAACGGCTCTCTGAATACAATTAATCAAACTGTACCAATGACCTTGGAGATATAATATTAAGTTTCTTAGACGTAAGGGATCTGTATACAACAAATTTTCCAGTCAAGTATGAGTGTTACTGTATGTTGTGTTTGCCATACTTCTCCTTCCCTGATTCCCAGCAGGTCAAGGTCTGTGGGATATTTTCCAACATTTTGCTAAAGTGTCTGCGTCAGAATGCTGGAAAGCATATATTTTCCCATCAAATAAAATCCAGCAAGATACAGAGTAAAGAACTAAATAAGTTTCCCCAGGAGACTGCAAATGTTTTCTTTATATGATCTTTAACCTTTAAAGAAAAACAAACTAAAGTCAAGGGAAATTTTCTTTTTGTGCTTTCTGACACTGGCACGGAACATAGCCATGCCACACTCAGGCTAAAAAAAAATTACTGCCTTTCTTAGTCAGAAAGTCAGCTTCTACAGTTGCAGAGTACAGAGTAAGGTAAGCTTACCAGATAGAAGGGGTTGCCTGTGGCCTTTTGCAACACAGTAAGCAGGGATCTGATCAGGTATCATATTGTGAGAGGTTTTTTTCTTTTTTGGAACAATATCATTATTTTTATCTTAGGATTGTCTCTAGTCTCTTTTTTTTCTACTAGTGTTTTCAAAGTTTTTGTGTTTCTGAAAGTAATAACAGATAGAAAAATAATTTATAAACATTTCCGCTCCTTTTTTATTTTATTTCCCATGCATTTTACATGGATTCACCACTGAAATATATCCCACACATCAGACACACAAACATATATCTAAATGTAAAAGAACACTAGCATCATATACAGATTTTGCATGCATTCAATTCAGATTTAGTAATATCTTGGCTACTAGTGAAAACAACTAAAACAAATTCATTCTAACATAGGACTACAGGATCACAGGAAATTACTAGGCTATCCACCCAGAGGTCATTTTAAGCCTAGCAATTTCAACCCAATAAAATACTGTAGAATTACTAGTCAATACACAAGACTGCATTTAGTGATGACTGCCCATGTCTAGGAGGGTTGTGGATGCTATCCACGGTAAGACTTTACGGTGCCCCAACCACTCGTCCAGGTTCCTCTTGAACAGTGTCACAGAGGTGCTCTATTTCATTGGTAACCTGTTCCAAATATGTGGCAGCTGCTGTGAGATAAATCTATCCCTCCAGCAAGTCCTATTTAAGTCACAGGCCATGTTTAAGTCCCTGGAATGGGTAGCCCTAGTGGATATGCAGTAACTTCTTTAGGTTTGGGTCTTGGGTTGCTCTGTAGGCCAGGCATAAGTCTCCCCTAAGAAATCTATAAGATACGGAGTATAATGGCAGGGACTTTAGTCGGTCTGTGTAAGGTACATGCTAGAGGTTCTTGATCTTCTTTATTAGAAACCTCTGAGGTCTGTCTAATTGCTGCAGGTGCTTAGTATGGTACATACCTAACGGGGCATTATACTGAATTATGGGCCAGATAAGTGCTGAGTATAAGGGGTTATAACCTCTTTTTCTCTCAAGGCAATGCCTTTACTAATCAAGTGAGCTGTGTGGAAAGCTTTCCCTACAACAGTAGACTCATGGTGGTCAAAGTTAAGATTGCGGTTAACCTGTGATCCCAAGTCTCTTACTACTTCATAGATACTTAGGGCATTTTTGTTGATATGATAGTGTTATTGGACATTGTTTTTGCTGAAGGGAATGATGATAGTGCATTTACTTTCATTCAGTTTGAGACCATGACTAATACACCAGTTGTTGGTCTGTGTGAGACCCTCCTAGAGTGTATTGACATAATTTGGGGATTCAATGATTGCACCTAGTTTGCAGCCATCTGCAAATTTGGTCAGCCACAATCCTTTAGTTTTGCCCTGAACTTCTGAGAAGTATATGCCAAACAGTAGGGGGCCAAGCATTGACCCTTGTGGCACCTTGCTGGTAACAGGTCTGCTGGTTGATGTGGAGTCACCCACTTTGATAGTGTGTGTCTGGTTTGTGAACCATTTGGCAACCCATCTTACAGTGAAGGGGTTTACATTCAGTTTGCTAAGTTTATTGGTAATGCCTAAATGTGGGATTATGTTGAAAGCCTTTGCCAAGTCGAGGTATGTTGTGTGCACAGATTTGCCATCATCAATGGCCTTGGTCATACTTTCAAAAAAATCTACCAGATTTAACAGGCAGGATCTGCCCTTCATGAAGCTGAATTGAGTAGGATCCAGGGTCTGGAGGTCACCCATGTCTTTATTTATGAGGTCCATAATGATGCATTCCATGGCCTTACATTTGAGGCTGGTCAGGCTTATGGGTCTGTAATTCCTTGGGTCTGTTGCTAGGCCACCTTTGTGGAGGGGAATAATTGTAGCTGTTCTCCACTCCACAGGAACAAAGCCTTGGTTAGGTTGTGATTGAAAAGGGTACTTAGTGGTGATGTTAGTTCATGTTTTAGCCTGTTTAGAAGACAGCCTGGGATGTCATCTGGTCTCATAGAGGCTGTGTTCTTTGCCTTGGACAGGGCTTTGAGGACCTGCTCTTCAGATATGCAAGCTGGGGGGAAGTTTGGAGAAGGGTTTGTTGCAAGTTAGAAGGTGATAAGATAATGAAATTATCACCAAACCTATCCACTAGCAGGTTTGCTATCTCTGTGGGGTCAATGTGTGTGATATTTTTGGCCACTAGTTCTGCACATGCTTGGGTCCTACCCTTTAGGTTACATACATAGCTGTCAAAGGCCTTATGGTTATCCTTGGCAGTACTTGCTAGCTTTCTGTCAAAGCAGCTGTTGAAGGATTTAACAAGTTGTCTTATTTGCCTGTTAAGGCTGAAGAGGGTGCTTTTCCAATGTTGGGTCCTTGTCTTTGTTTTCTTGGACAGCAACATTTCTTGTTTGTTGTCATGTTTCTTGATGCTGGTAGTCCTCCATGGCAGTGTAATTGTACTTGGGGCTCTGGCTTTGATTCTATCTGGTACATCCGAGTTTATACACTTATGCAAGTGATTGTAGAGGGTTTTAGTGTAAGCTTCACCGAAGTTACCACTTTCAGCTTGGGGTGGGGCTTGGAATGCATTTATACCTTCCTCTAGGAGGATATAGTTTGCCTTGGTTAATTTTTTTAGTCTGATTTCACCCTTTGTGAGTTCTGGTGTTAGTGTCATTTCAGAAGTGAATGATTTGTGGTCAGTTTTAACTAATGAGGGTCTAACAGTTGCATCAGTGAACCTGTTTGGCATGTTGGTGAGGATAAGATCTAGAATGTTTGTTCCTCTTCTCAGAGTATGGACAATTTGCTGCAGGGCATTTCAATCCACAAAGTCAAGGAACGTTTGTGCTAGCGAGTTTGGGCTAGAGTAGGTTTCCCAGTTGATGGTGGGATAATTGAAATCACCCATAACCAGTGTGTTGGGTAAAGTTTGGATTGTCTTCAGTTTAGTTAAGTAGGCTTCATGGGGGTAGTGAACCATGGAGGGAGATCTATAACTGGCTAGGACTTGAATGGGGGTCGTATCCACCATAACCTGGATCTGGAGTAACTCCATGGAGTTGTCCAGTCTAACTAGATGGGAGGTGAATTTACTTCGAATATGGACTGAAATACTGCCTCCTTTGGTTTTCACATGTTCATTTTGTGGTCTAAAGTTGTGGAAGGTGTTGTGGCCTTAAACCAGGTTTCTGTGACTGCACAGACATCCACATCATCTAGTGATAGAAGTGATTCCAGGGAGTGCAATTTTTGGTTTAAGCTCCTAGCATTTAGCAGCATGACCCTTGTTTTGTTCTGATTGGTTAATTTCATGTTGGTAATGTTGTTTTCGAGACTTTGCCTAAAAAAGGCACTACTGGGGAGGCAAGAGCCTTTGCCAGCAGCTGAAAGCCTGGGGTGCCAGGTGCAAACCGTCTCTGGCAAAGCAGTGAGGTTTGTTGACCATGGCTTCCCAGGCATAAAGGAAGTGGATCCCCTTGGAATGACACCAAAAACTAAGCCAATTATTGAAATCAGTCATTTTGTATTTATACTGTGTCATCATTCTAGGTTGCATGCTGCTCAGCGCTAGGGACATACCTGCCTGGGGCACATACTCAGAAAGCTCGACCATGTCTTTCTGCATATAGCCCAGCAAGGTATGTCTTAGGTCATTCACACCAACATGAACTATGACAGAGGCATAACTGTACTTCTTGCTGAGAGACCTGAGTGCATGTATGATTTGGTGAAACTTGGCACCAGACAGACAGCTGACCGTGACTTTCTTCTTGCCCAGCCTAGTGACTGAGACATCCGTGTGTCTCACTATCAAGTCTCCAATGACAAGAAAACTTGGTTTTTGAGTGTACTCTTTATGGGCTTGGTGGGTGAGATACTGGTGTTTCTATGTGTCTTGGGTGCTATTGAGACTGTTAGCTGTTGCAGACTTGTGTTTTGGAGGTTTCTGGTGTTTCAGTAAATTTTTCAAGAGAACCTCGGCGTATGAGGATTTACGTGTTTGACACTTACTATCTGTGTGAGTAGTGGTATGTGTATGATTAGTGGTATTATGTGAATATTTAGTGGTGGGTGAGTTGACAACCTTCTCTGTGTTACTGTTTTGAGTGAGAGCGAGCATGGATTCTAGATTCTTGGTGTAAATACTTCTCTCGCACTCTGTACTAGATTGTGTTGTTACTAGAGGGTTCTGTGTGTACATGAGGTAATTGCTACACTGCTTCAAGAGACACAATAAGGTTGACAGGAGAAACAAGGGTAGTCCAACTGTCCAACTGTCCATAATGCTAGGTTGTAGACTGTCACCAGGGGTGGCTTTTCAGAAACAATCATGGAGGAGCTTGGTGAATGGATATTTCTGCCTGGGTTTTAAAGGAAAATTTGTAAAATTTAACTGTTCAGCTTTGGAGCACAATTGTGCAGTAGTTTGCAGTGCTGTGCAATGTGCAAACAAGCAGAAACCTGCAGATGCAGGACCTAAATACCAGAAGCTAAAACTTGAAAACAAACTCTAACAAAATTCAAAAGGACAAATGATGATGCTTATTCCAAGCCTTAGACTGGCCTCCCTTTAACAGTCAAGTCCCAATCAACACAATTCTCTCACAAAAGTGCAGAGAGGGCCCTTCCAATCCAAGATAGCCTAGAAAACATGCTCAGAACAAACAAACCACTACAGACAGTTCCAGAAGCTGCAGGCCTGGATCTAGACTATACTATAGCTACTAGCTACCCTAGTTTCAGTGGGAAATACTAAAGAATATTTAACACTGCAGAAACATAGCAGTGAGACACTGAAAAAAACATTTAAAACATCAGAATATCAGACAGGAGGCTCTATGGAATGGTTTAAATAGTTAACAGGTTAGTTAAGCACTGCTTGGTGGACAAATCAGACCAGGCAGAACAGTTAACTTTAAAACAGTGAAAAAAATACCAGTAAACACTTAACAAACAGTGAAAAAAAAAATGCAAAACAGTGACTACAGCAATAAAATTTGATTTTACAGGCACAGTATAGCAGGTAATTGCAGTATGACAGTGTAGTATAGTACTTAAAAATAAATACAGTATAAAAGTAGGAGGCAGGCAATAAAAAAGTGCAGTAAATAGTATAAATAAGCAAAAAAAAAAAAAAAACACAAAACAAAACAGGGGACTTATGGCTTTTTGGAATCTCAGAAGCCTCTAGTGATCTGGTATCTCAGTACAGAGTTGTGGCTATTAGCCCACCTCAGTTCAGCTTGGTTCAAACAAGCAGAAACCTGCTCAGATCCAGGGCCTAAATGTCAGAAGCTGAAACTTGAAAAAAAATGTGTAACAAAATTCTAAAGGACCAATGACGATGCTTATTCCAAGCCCTAGACTGGCCTCCCTTTACCAGTCAGGTCCCAGTCAACACAATTCTTTCACAAAAGTGCAGATAGGCCCCTTCCAATCCAAGATGACTTGGGAAACATGCTCAGAACAACCAAACCACTACAAACAGTTCCAAAAGCAGCAGGCCTGGATCTGGACTATGCTACAGCTACTAGCTACCCTAATTTCATTGAGAAACACTAGAGAATGTTTAACACAGCAGAAAAATAGCAGTAAGGCTCTGAATAATGTTTAAAACAGCAAAAAAATCAGCCAGGGGGCTGTAAAGAATGATTTAAATAGTTAACAGATCAGTTAATTAAGTACTGCTTGGTGGGAAAAGCAGAGCAGTCAGAACGGATAGCTTTAAAACAGTGAAAAAGTATCAGTAAATACTTAAACAGTGGAAATAACAAAAAAGCTTGCTAAACAGTGAAAACAGCAATAAAATTTGATTTTACAGGCACAGTATAAAAGGCAATTGCAGTGTAACAGTGTAGTTTAGCACACAGTAAATAAATACAGTATAAATGTAGGTAGCAGGCAATATAAAAGTGCAGTAAATAGTATAAATAAGAAAAACAGGCAACTTATGGTTTTCTAGAAGCTCAGAAGCCACTAGTTATTTGGTGTCTCAGCTCAGAGTTGTGGCTGGTAGCCCACCTCAGTTCAGCTCAGTAGAAACAAGCAGAAACCTGCTCAGATGCAGGGCGTAAATACCAGAAGCTAAAAACTTGAAAAAAAAAACTCTAACAAAATTCAAAAGAACCAATGAGGATGCTTATTCCAAGCCCTAGACTGGTCTCCCTTTACTGGTCAGATCCCAATCAACACAATTCTCACAAAAGTGCAGATAGGCCTCTTCCAATCCAAGATGGCCTGGGTGCACAGAAAGAAACAAACCACTACAAACAGTTCCAGAAGCAGCAAGCCTGGATATGGACTATCCTACAGCTACTAGCTACTCTAGTTTCATCAGGAAACAGTAGAGAATGTATATCACAGTAGAAAATAGCAGTGAAGCACTGAAAAAAGTTTAAAACAGCAGAAAATCAACCAGGAGGCTTTAAAGAATGATTTAAACAGTTAATATGTCAGTTAAGTAAGTACTGCCTCGTGGGAAAACCAGAGCAGGCAGAACAGATAGCTTTAAAACAGTGAAAAAATACCAGTAAATGCTTAACAAACAATATAAACAACAAAAAAAGCTTGCTAAACAGTAAAAACAGCAATAAAATTCAATTTTACAGGCACAGCATTGCAAGCAATTGCAATATGACCATGTAGTATAGCACACAGTAATAAATACAGTATAAAAGTAGGCGGCAGACAATAACAAATGCAGTAAATAGTATTTAATAAGCAAAAAATAAAAAAAAACAGGCAACTTATGTTTTTCTTGGAAGCTCAGAAGCCTCTAGTCATCTAATATCTCAGTTCAGAGTTGTGGCTTGTAGCCCACCTCAATTTAGCTTGGTCATGAACAACAGAACAAATATGGGGAGTGACACTCTTGTTAGCTGAAAAATGCTAAAAGATCTTTGTGTTTGTATAGCACTAGAGACTGCTGGCAATTCACATGAAGGCTAACATTCCTACTTTTGCATACATCTTATCATCAGTGTAAAACCTCTGGTATGTTATTATACCCGCCTGCTTTTAATGTTTAACAGCGAGGTCACATTGTCTCTGCTGTATTAGGGAGAATAGCGCTATTAGTAAGCCAACCACTTGTGTTCTCATGCATAACATCAAACTGCCTACTGATGATCCATAAGGACTTAAAGTGTCTCTGATTGTGAACTTGCTCCACATTTTTTGTGGATATAGTTGCATCCAGTAGAAAACTCTCCAACATGCAGTCCAGTAGGCCTTACACTGAACTGGCTAGATTCCATCACTTAAAGATGAGATTAAATGAGTTTCAGTCAGCTGAGCATTTAGGGATCATTGACTTGGTTAGACATTTAAAACCTACATATTCTGGCTTAGATCTGCCCTGATCAGCTTATTAAAATTTTTCCTGGATTTTCTGGAGTCAAGCGTTTTGTAGACTGTGAAATTCCCTTTGTGATTTTTGATTTTCCGAACTGCATTACAGAAGACTTTAGTGATCCTCACTGCCAAGAAGTCATCTCTGCTTTCCCACAAGCTGGAAGATGAATATCCAATCTCTTACCAACTGTTTGTTAATACTCAGGTAAGACAGTTATGTATTTACAAAGTACAGTTGTGTACACTTACCATAAATGTAGATGTTCGAGTGTCTTCACTGTTACAGTCATCACTGTGGGGTTCTTCCTGCCGGCAGGCAGCCCTTGGTCGGCCAGAATCCCAAAGTCTGGGTCCGGCGTTGGCTGTTCAGTCATGCTCCCTGACATCAGAGCGCCAGGAGTACAAAGCTGCCAGCCGACGCCATGTTCTCCAGTTTTTCTTGCCCCAGATGTCAGGTGCCCAAAAGTGAAGGCTAATAGTAAAACAAAAATGTAACATGCAACAAACCCCATACCCTGTAGCAAATACACCTCAGAAGAAGGGTGAAGTAGGAAACCACACTAATGAAAGTATAAGAGGGGACAGGATGGTGGGTAACCCAGACTGCAACAGTGAAGACACTCGAACATCTACATTTATGGTAAGTGTACACAACTGTACTATGTTCATCGTGTTTCACTGTTGCAGTCATCACTGTAGGGTTGAATCCCAAAGCTGAGATAAAGGGTGGTGGTTATAGAATAGAAGGGGCGGCTAGAAGGCCCTGCAAGACTGCAGAAGCAAAGCCTGCCCTAGACTTAGAGTAAAGAGGGAGATTATAGTGCTTAGAGAAAGTATGCACTGAACTCCAAGTTGCAGCTTCCAAAATATCTTTGGTAGGTACTCCCCTGAGAAAGGCAGCTGAAGTAATAGCAGCTCTGGTAGAGTGAGTCCTAATTTTTCCTGGGATTTGCTTTCCATGATGACAGTAACAAAATCTGATTCCATGAGCAATCCATTTAGAAATGGTCTGTTTTGAAATAGCTTTGCCTTGGGAATTTGTTGCATAAGAAACAAACAGTTGCTCTGTTTTCCTGATATCCTTGGTTCTGTCCAGGTAAACACGAAGTTGCCTGTGTACATCCAAGGAATGCAAGATCCTTTCCCCCTTATTTTGTGGATTAGTGAAAATAGTTGGCAGGTGAATAGTTTAATTTAAAGCCACATTGGAAACCACTTTAGGCATGAAAGTAGGATTAGTCCTTAAAGACACCCTATCTTGATGAAAAATAATATAAGGTTCCACAGCCATGAGTGCTTGTAACTCCGAGACTCTCCTGGCTGAAGTCAAAGCCAGTAGGATAGCTGTCTTCCATGATAAATACTTAATATCAGATGTGGCAGCAGGCTCAAAAGGAGGCAGAGTGAGTTTTTCCAGAACATAGTTGAGGTCCCATGCAGGTATGGGTGGTGTCCTAGGGGGCCTTAAATTCTTTGCTCCTCTGAGATATTGTTTCAGAAGTGGATGCAAAAAGATTGGAGGATCTGTATTGTAATGTGCAGAGATAGCGGAGACATGTATTTTTATGGAGGAGAAGGATAAACCCTTATGTAGCATGTCTGTCAGGTAATGTAAAATCAATGGGATATTAGGAATGAGAGGATCTGAATCCTGAGCATGCATCCAGGTGAAAAATCTCTTCCATTTACCTGCATAAGATTTTCTAGTGCTAGGCCATCTGGCTTCTAAGATGACATCCATGACCTGTTTGGGAAGTAAAGGATTAATCATAGACCCTGAATTCGCCAGGCTGCCAGGCTGAGAGTTTTGACATGAGAGTGCAGGACCTGGCCCTGGTGTTGGGACAAAAAATTTGGAATCTGAGGTAGAATCCAAGGAGGCTCATGGGATAGATTCATTAGTGTTGAGTACCAAAATTGATGAGGCCAATTTGGGGCCAGTAAAATCATCTTGGGTTTGTCCTTCTTGATCTTTAATAACACCCGTGGAAGAAGAGTTAGTGGAGGAAAGGCATACCCCGAGGGGTTTCTCCAACTGAATGAGAGCGCATCCACTTTCCATGCTAGTTTGTGAAATGTCCTTGTGCAAAAAATCTGTAACTGGTGGTTGAGGGGGATGCAAATAGATCTATGTCCGGGCAGCCCCAGGCTTCTGTAATCATCTTGAATATTTGGGTGTCTAGCATCCACTCATGTGGGTCTGACAGGTTCCTGCTCAGGCTGTCTGCCAGAATATTTTGTTTCCCTGGCAGGAACTGAGCTTGTACATCCACTTTGCAAGCTAGAGCTGTGCTGTGTTCCATAGAGTCATGGCTAGTCTGCAAAGGGGGTAGGAGTGTGAACCCCCTTGCTTGTTTATGTACCACATGACTGTGGTGTTGTCTGTCCGTATCAGTAGTTGTCCTGGCTGTAGAAGATCCCTGAAAGCCAAGAGGGCATTCTGTACAGCTAACATCTCTTTTAAATTGATATGTAGGTGCTTCTGATCCTCTGTCCAAAAACCTTGCAGGCCTTTCCCCTGCAAGTGGGCTCCCCATGCATAATCCGAGGCGTCCGTGGTTAACACCTGGCTAGCTGGAGGCAGACTGAAGGCTTTCCCTTTGTTGTGAAGACATGCCATGGTCCACCAATGGAATTCCTTTTGTAGGCAAGGCAAAACAGCAATCTGTGTGTCTAGATTGTGGCAATGCTGGGACCATACACTTTTTAGGTACCATTGTATTTTTCTCATATGTAGTCTTGCATATGGTATGAGAAGGATGCAGGAGGCCATGTAACCCAAAGCCTGCAGGAATTTCCTTGCAGTTAGCTGAGACATTAACGCCAAGGTTTTGAAAGTTGAAGCCAGCTGTAGTTGTTTTTCAGATGTCAGGAATGCCATCTGGGTTGTTGTGTTTAGAAGAGCACCCAGAAAAGTTATCTGTTGTGTGGGTGTCAAATTTGACTTTTTTATGTTCACAGTGAATCCCAGGTACTTGAGTAGATTTTGAACAAATTCCAGGTGCTGGAGTAAGACATCCTTGCTGTCTGCTTGAATAAGGCAGTCGTCCAGATAAGGGTAAATTTGAATTCCCTTGAGTCTGCAATAAGCTACTACTGGTGCCAGGCACTTGGTGAAGACCCTGGGTGCAGTAGACAAGCCAAAGGGCAGCGCAGAGAATTGGTAATGTTTCGATCCGGCCTTGAACCTGAGGTATTTTCTGCACTTCTGTCTGATAGGGATGTGTAGGTAAGCCTCCTTTAAATCCAATGTCACCATCCATGCATTTTTGCTCAACATTGGCAGGAGCTGCTGCAGAGTAAGCATCTTGAACTTTGGTATCTCCAGGAAAGTATTTAAGACTGACAGATCCAGGATGGGTCTCTATTAATTTTTTTTTTTTTTTTTGGGAACTAGAAAGAGCCTTGAGTAAAAGCCTTGCCCCATCTCTGATTGTGGAACCAGTTCTATGGCCCTCATAGCCATGAGGGATCCCACCTGGTTTAATGCCTCTGCCCATTGGTGTTTTGGTAGGTCTGGCCATCCGTTTGGTCTTGGCAAGGTATGAAAGTGGAATTTGTAACCTCTTGAAACTACATCCAGAACCCACTTGTCTTGGGTTATATAAGTCCAATTTTGATGAAAAAGAGAGAGTTTTCCTCCTAGAGGGGTTTCCAGGAGAGAAGTTCGTGGAGCCATGTAGGGGGAGTCATTAAGCTTGTTTTCTATAAAATTGAGGTCTGTCCTCTCCACCCCTGGGGGTGGAAGCACTCCACTGTCTAGGTCTGTAAGAGGTCTGTGGTTGGGCCCTCCCTCTGGAGCGCCTATATCTACCCCTCTGAGGCCTGTCCGAGCTGGGAAAGGACCAATTTTTAGTTGGCCAATTTCTGCTAAATCTTGGGGGCTGAACTTGTAAGAAATCCTTAACTGTTTGCATGGATTTTGCCTTATCCTCCATTTTCTTTATCACCTCTTCAGCCTTAGACCCAAACAAAACATTATGCTGAAAAGGAGCATCCAGTAACTTTGCTTTCACTTGATCAGGTAAGTTTTGTTCCTTTAACCAAGCATGCCTTCTAATGACTGTGCCAGTGGCAGCCACCCTGCATGAAGCCTCCAAGGCATCAAAACCACAGTGTAAACCATGCTTCCCCACTTGTTCAGTGGCATGCATCAAATTGTGTAATTCCTTATTATCTGCACATGCAGAAATGGTACCTAGCTTTTGTTTCATAACAGACAGTAGAAACTGCTGATATTTTAGCATATGAAATTGACAGTTTAAAGCCCTAATAGATAAAGTAGCAGAAGTATACACTTTTTTGCCCCATCTCTCCAAAGCTCTAGAATCCTTATCTGACGGAATAGGGTTTTTAGCAGAGGCGGCCTTAACACCCTTAGGACCCTGAGAAATGGTTTCTGGATCAGCGGCAGGATTGTTGTAAAGGAACTGGTGGGAGTCACCCTGTAATATCTGTCAGGCTTAGCAGGGGCTGGAGGAAAGGAGTCAGGAGTTAAATTAGCCTCAGAAAAGGCATCATCCACAATATCCAAAACAGGAGGAATAGCCAGGGGTCTATGTTGGGGAAGAAGAAGGAAATCCCTAAGCCTTCTCTTAGATTCAGAGTACTCCTGTCCTTCCCAGTGAAAATGTTCCCTCATGTCATGTAAAGTTTCCCCAAAAGAAAAATCCTCAGGGGGAGAAGCTGATGGAATGGATTCCTCAGCATCAGAATCCTCATAAGGAGGGAAAGTATATTCCTGTTCAGAGGAAGACACTGAAGAAATAGATGCCTGATCAGAGGATTCATAATCCAATTCTTGCTTTGGCCTTTTGTCTGGAGGGGGATGTGAACCCCTAATCATGGTTAGTAAGTCCTCCGCCATTTTAAACAGCTGTTTCTGAGATTTGGGTCCCGGATCAGAAGAGGCCTGGGCTGGTGTCTTTGATTTAGAAGGAGTCTTCGCCTTTGTCTTTGGCTTTGCCTTTATCAGAAGCTGTGTAGGCTTGAAAAACCCTTCGGAAGCCGATACCTGCACAGCGGCTCCGGACCCATCCGAGGGAGCATTGTCCGAAGGTCCTGCAGCTGGCGTACTCAAAGGCCTAGTTGGCTCCTCGTGGGAGTCTGTTTCGGCAATCAGTTCTGAAATGGCTGATGACAGGGGCTGCAAAAGTGCCTCACTGATGATGGCCGAACCTGTAGCTGGCTCTGCTTGTAAACCGTCGTCTGATTTGGACCTCGGAGGCCTGTCCTTATCCTTGCGTCGTTTGTGAACTCTGGTAGTTGGAAGCGTGTCCGACGACATTTTATAATTAAATCACCTGCCAAAGTAGTGAAAAGCAAAATCGAACCTCCGCTTAATAGTACGTTGGTTAAATCTAGCACAAAACCGACAACTAGCTACATCGTGGTCAGGGCCTGAACAAGGAATACCGTAAGAGTGGAAATCCTTATGAGGTATTTGCTTCCCACAAGAAATACAATTATTAACTTTTTCTGACATCGGACTGGAGCAAGAAAAAAGTTTCCCCGACGGGGTACTTAGCTTTGAGAAGAAGAAGTAAGTCTTCAGAATGAAGCACGAAAAAATATCAGGAGTCAGCCGACCGGCACTTGCAAACTGCTTCCACCGCACGGCAAGAAAGACTGGAGAACATGGCGTCGGCTGGCAGCTTTGTACTCCTGGCGTTCTGACGTCAGGGAGCATGACTGTACAGCCGACGCCGGACCCAGACTTTGGGATTCTGGCCGACCGAGGGCTGCCTGCCGGCAGGAAGAACCCCACAGTGATTACTGCAACAGTGAAACACAATGAAAATCTTGAGTCTTTTTTAAAATAACATGATCCTCATGTTTCTTAACAGCCAACTTTCAGGACATGCCAGAACACAGAGACCACACTTATGGTGTTTAATGACATTTATGCTGAGAAATCAATGATGTTACTCTATGCTAGACTTACATAACCTCTGAACAGCATCTGACACTTTCCACAACTACATTCCTTAGTGTATTTACAATGTATTTGTGTATTTTCATATACCATCTTTAACTTGCTTTCCTCTGATATTTTGGTCAGTATCAGGAAATGAGTTGTGGTTTACATTCTCCCCAGAATTACCATCTGAAATGTAGAATCATACAAGGCTCAATTTTTAAAATGCTGTAATTTGCATTTAGGAAATATCATTTGAAACAGGGGGCTAGAAACCACAGCTTTGTTGATACCTTATGCCTTTCCTATTCCAGATCAACATACAGTTGATAAAAAATAAATGTCTTCCATCTCAACAGGTTGAAAAATTCTTCCCTTAAATGTTATCTAAATGAGCATTTTTTGGGAGAGCCAAGACTTCGACATCCACTAGATTCATGGTTGCACAATACAGGGAAAGATGAAACTCCCCCCTGTACCCCAGTGCAGCCTGACTTGAACCACATACATCCCCACACAGTGTAACTCTGTATACTTTGATCTCAGGGTATTTTATTTAGGTAGTGATATCCCAAAACTTTTTCCCTAACTATACCTCTCTTTTTTCCCATAGCAAATGAAGACATTGTCTTCTGAGAAGAAGTACATGGGTTCCATAGTTATTTTGAGCTGAGAAAACTGAAAATTAAAATTCTAAAGATAAAAGAAAATGTTTTGTTTGTGACATTTTACTCCACCATTCTCCACAGTCTGAGTTCTGTTGTTATGTGTAGTAGTAACAGTTTGGATTTCGTGCTGAGGTACACAACTCTTGGAGTGATACTCTCTGACCATGTTACACTTGAGGGTCAGACATCACCAGTGGTTAACATATCTTATTTTTATCGGAGAAATACCATTTGAATTTAATGCGTAATTTCATTAGAGGACCTTCCAGCTAGTATCCATGCATTAGTGCCTATTTGGCAGCAGTAATACAAAGGTCTTTATTTAAGTATATCTGACACCTCAGTTGACTTCACCTGATACAGAACTCTGCACATAGGTTGTTAACTATCTCACTATAATCCTATTGCACTTATTTATTGAATCTACACTGGGTTTCTTTCACCTGGTGGGTTTATTACAAGGTTTTAATTTTAAGTTTCTTTGCCCTGCATTATGTGGGTTCCACAGGCGCTCCTGTTTCGCTATGGACTTGACCCTGTCTTTTTTCTGTGCTGATGAGGGACTGGTAGTATTTCCTAGAGAGTGAGGTGAGAAATCATCAGAGTTTAGATATCACTGTCTTTCTTTTGCTTTTCAGGTCCACATTTTCTTGCTGCTTTGCCAGTGTCATGTGACTGCCTCAATAAGCTGATCCCTTACAATTTACAACTTAAATATTATATATTTAGTCCCTTATTGTGGCTGTAATTATTTAATGTTCATTGTGTATAAATGTTTCTGCAATTGCCTATTGATAAGCGCATGAAATACAATTTGATTTGATGTGATTACTAGATAAAAGATCTTACTGGTAGAAATATGAGAAAAGACTCTTTTTAATGGGGAATCATTTTAGCTCTATTTCAGTCATAAGAACGGAGACTTGACAAATATATGAAGGCATAGTCCCAAGATCTCAGTCTTATATTAAAAAAGTAAGAAAAAGAAAAAGACAGATTTCACTCTTATGTTAATGATTTCCAGGTTTCTAAGACCATGCATATAAAATAATAACTAGCTAACAATGCATGACTTTGTTTAATCAGATTTTCCTGGTCAGAAAGAATTTCCTAATTATCAGTCTTTTGAAGATTTCTTGAAGAAACATGAATCAGTTTCACAGTTATTAACTTTTGAAAATTAGTTTTCAGTTATATCCAATAAGTCTTAGGAAGTTAACCCTATAACATCACCAATAATATAAAATTTTGTAATAAATTCATGGTGTTAACAAACTGCTTGGTGTTTATATGAAAAACATCTAGCTGATGACAAGTAATGTAATTTTTCTATATTGCAAAGTGCAACAAAGTTTCTTCTTTAAAATGTGTGTGGTTAATTCAGTCCTGGTAAAACAAATGTGTTAAACTTGGATAATGTGATGGAGAGGCTGTCTGCTTCAAACCTTTAAGAAATTATTTTGTGGGGTACTCATGTAAGTAAGAATGACAGATATGGTAGAAATTATAGGGAAATAACAGGTCATCATAGAGAGTTGTGAGGCCCAGCTCTTTAGACTGACATTTATGAGGTTATATCAGTACCAGAAGCGGGTTTCAGGATGTGATACGGAAACAGAATAAGCATTCTACGTTCATCATAGCTTGGTTTGAGCTATGCACGCTTAGGGGTGCTTTGCAAAAAGATTAAATCCACACAAATGTATTAGTCTAGTCTGAGGGCTCCTATAAGAAATGTTTTGAATTTACAGATATCAATAAAGAAATGTTACAACCTTGTAAATCAGGCTGAATAAGGGAGAAAGAAGTAATAGAAATTAAACTAAACGGTTGGACTGTTTAAGATTCTTTGGCATAGCAAAACACAGCCAAGGAAAAAGTAGAAGGATGAAAAATAAAAGCAGGTACTAGAGTAGAGTAGATTCGGGGGTGGGAGGATGACATAATGGTTAAGGTGTTGACCTTAAAGACACAAGGTGCAGGGTTTGATTCTCACATGGGGTAACTGGCTAGGCTTCAAATGGCCCAAAAGGGCAGTTAGCCTAGTACTAACCTATGAATAATGAGCATTTTGAAGAAACAGCATGAGAATGAAGGAAAAGGGCAAAGAGTACACTAATATCAATTAGAATTAATAATGCTGTGCCTGTGATGAGCAAGCAATCCGAATGAATAAATACAGGGAAAAAACATTTAAAGAAGATTGTTCAAAACATATCTATTAATAAACATATAAAACTTTTATCTGGAATTCTTTGAAAGTGCTAAGTGTTGATTAGTAAAACATTTAGAATCATTCCATTTAATTACTTTTTTGTATTTGAGGATACTGTGATGGTCAATCTTCTTATAAGGCCCAAAGTCCACTAGCTTATAAATAATCTGTAATTCAAGCTAATGAATCACAGAAAGTATGTTTGCTCTGTTAACTACTCCCTCTCTTATGAGTAAAATACATAGCTTAAATGCACACTCTTAAAGTTTTCCTAAACATTTTGCAATAGTGTTAGATGATGTTGGTATGCTGCCTTCAGGTCTGTATACCCTATTGCCATTGTGCCATTTGTACAGCAAGCAATACTAGAGGTAGTCTGAGGAATTGTAACATTTATTTTCTGATCTTTTGGTATATTGCAGCTTGCTTCAGGATGTGGAGATCTGTGGACCTCCACTTGTGATATTGCATATTGTTATTCCCTAGATATTTTTTGTGGTTCTTGGAAACAATTTACTCTAGATAGTGCTAGATGGTGCTTTATAATGCCAGGTCTAATGAAATGAATCTAAGTGTTTGATGTTTTTTGATTTTCTGCATGATCATCAACATTTGAACAATTTGCAGTGCCTATTTGTGACATATTTTTGCCTGCTACCACTTTTCTGCTAATTGTATTATCTTTCTTCTCCATTGATCCTCTTGATTTTTGACTCTATGTCTATATGGTAAACTCCTGCTAATGGAGATCTTTTGCTAATCAGATAACCATTTTGGCTCTTTACATTTGGCCCCTCTGATATCTTTGAGAGGGACTGTAAAGAGTCTTGTGACAAGTAAGCTGTTTCATACATACAACAATCTGGGAGACTCCATCTTGATGTGGATCACCAGGCATTGTCTGAGGGTAAAATTAAATGGGCAGATGGCCTTCCCTTTATTCTGGTAGTGCCTTCACATTTAGACTGCTGTCTTCAACCTTTAAACAACACTTGCTCCTCTGCAGCCCTGATTAATGCTGTGCTTTGCAGTGCCAGAGTGAGGCATAAAAATCCTGGGTATTATTTTAGACTTGATTCATACAGTTGGCCTGGGATGTGTCACAAATACCTGGCTGGAGGATCATTTTGGATCTCATTTAGCAGCATATATACCCTGAGGTCTCAATGTTATTTACAGTCCTAAACAGTGCAGTATTCATGGGGTTGTATCTATCTGATTTTCAACAGCGCTTCAGGTGTTGTGAAAACTCAACATTACATTTAAGTATGTCCTTGCTACAAGAGTAATTGTAGCTCTCCTGTCATGTACTGTCCACCCAATTACATTGGGGGGGGGGGTCCTCAGTTTAATTTCTCCAAGAATTTGGGTTTCTAATACCATGGCAGGAATGGACCCCTTTCCTAGGTCATGGAATGACTAGTGTTCATGAAATTAATATTGTTTCAGTCTTTGATATTAGCCAAGAGTGGTCTTCTCAGCACCCACAGTGTGCCTAGAGTTGCCTCATCTTGTAATTAATATAAAGTTACATGCACTGGTAGTATATTTAAATACAATTAGAAATTTATTTTTATTAGACGTGAACTATCTCAGTATTATTCATCCACATTGCTCTCTTTTTTGCTTGTAAATCCTAGTATTTTCGGAGTATATGTCTCTCTGTACATAAGACACTGTATTCACTGGGTGCAGCAGTTTCAATGATCATTGTTACTTTTGTTTGCTGTAAGAGTTTTCTGTAAGAGCTCTCTGATATCCTCCTCACCCTTGTGCAGGATCACCCAACAAGACTAGTGTTAAGTGATCTTAATGCCTGGGTCAATGACAATTCAAATTAACTTGTCACCCAACTACATAGTTTCTGGAGAGTTTCAGCTTCACTCATACACTTACTACTAATAACCACACTCCTGGCCACTGTTTGAACTAGGTCTTCCAAATGAGTCTTCACCTCCACATATGCCTATCATCTGTCCAAATTTTTGCCTCATATTTTTGGTATGTTCCTCACAAAAATGTGTGGTTTTCTGGCAAATCACTGAGGAGTGAAGTCACTAAAGAATGGCATTCTTTTGCATTTCAGACTTCATAAACTTCAGAAAATGCATGCTAGCAAAAATAATGTTATTTTAGAAACTTTCTAAGTTTTTAAGAGCAATATTTCAAATCTGTGTCCAGTTTTGGGTCTTTGTCCCTCCCACCCATAATTGGGGGCATTGTCTTGATTTCATGATAAGAGGAGAGGTATGCCTCCACAGTCCACACAATTTGTCACCCATTAAAGCATGTCTATCTAAGCTGCTCCACACAAATCACAAAGCCAGATTAATACTACCAAAAATATCTGGTTGATTACTGCCCAGCATTGTAATAATAGTGAAAACACTTATCTCACGGTGCCATTTCTCCCTTCTCAGCTGTGCATACAACAAAATTCAATATCTAAAATATTGTTAAAAATATAGCAATAACACTTCTCTCACCACACCATTCTACTCCTGTCAAGAATGCTGCAGAATGCCCATCTTACATCAACTCCAAATACAGGTGGTAAGCTCATTCTTTTTCTGGTAGGGGTGCTTTTTTATTTTTTAGTGTAATGAAATGTTGCTGTAATAAATATATAAATGGGAAAAGAGTGCCCCTAACAAGCACAAATTCATGGCACTGTAGACGGTTGCCTAGTTCACCTATGTGTAAGGCCGGCCCTGGTCTTGGCACGGTTTGTATATTATATATGGTCTATAAGGAAAAATAATAGTTAAATACATCATTCTTATGTGGTAACAAAATGGTATTTGCATCCTAGCGGAGGTCACAATGCATGATCGGCTCCAGTCATTTACTCTAACTCATACATGTGTACTTGTGAAACACTGATTTTAATTTACTGAAATATCATGTATGACACTTAATGGGGGAAATATATTGTTATCTGCATTATCAGATATATTATGTGTGCAAGGGCTTTAAGAACCCCCCCGTCCTCTTTCATGTCATGATGGGAGTTATGTAAATCATAACTGAAAAAGTAGAAATGCTTCAG